>NW_010126686.1:0-62885 GCF_000699245.1 Pterocles gutturalis
GAGGGGGGAGGTTCCGGCGGTCCCCTGTAGACTCTGCAGCCGGATTGTGCCCCTCGGTTCTCCCCCGGTTTCAGTCCCTCGGGGACCGCGCCTCAGCCGGGGGTACCCTGCGGCAGTGCTTGTGGGAATGCCGCTTTCCGAGTTCTGGAGTCATAAAAATGTAGAATCGTGGTAAAGCATGGACTTAGGTAGCCGCATAGAGTGGCCGTCTTCCTCGGGTATTAAATTGCATGTTAAATGACATTAAGTCTCAATCTTCTCCTTTATGTGAAATTCCTGCAGAATATGCCCTAAGCTGTGCAGGAGTGCGACAGGATCCAGGAGCCTTGCCACACAACTGATCTGGAGTTGTCAGTGATGGTGAGGATATATTGCCTATGCAAGATATTGCTTGTGGTGGCTCAGGTGCCAGGACGATATCCAGGGAGACAATGGGAATCAAAGCCAGTAAAAAAAGAGGTAGGATTTCAACTTGCAAAGAAAGCAGAAGGAAGTGTAAAGTCCAGGGTACCTGTGCAGCTTTCAGCCTATCTAGCCAAGTCAGCACTGTTTGAATACTGTATATTCAGAGTATTTGAGAAACATTATTTTTCTCCATCCAACGGTTCTGGAAAATACCAAAATCTGTGGTGCTACCTTTTCATATATTCTATTTTGTAACAATGATTTCTGCTGAATAATTCTGAACTTCTTGGCATTAACATTGTGTAATGAAAAAGACAGTTTGCCTGGAAAATTGCCTTCCCCCTTCTCAGCATCTAGGTCATAGTCCTCTAGGTGTGACACAGACTGTAGCTATTATTGCGGGAGTCCTACAAAAGTGCATGTGTTCTCTCAGTTTATTATTTCTTCTTAACATTCTGAATCTGAACTGTAAGTTAAAATGAAGAAGCCTGTCAGGAGGTGGGATTGTTAAAGAAGTATTTATTTGGACATTTGTTCTTTAAGGACATTGTGTAGTTCAAGAAACCTCTGCCAGGACATTAAAATCATTGACTTGTCCCTGTATAACTCACATTCGTTTCTTTCATGTATTTACTCTTTGAGGACACCCAGACGTGTTAGTCATTCTAACACATGAACTTGCACATGGGCTGACTGTGAGCACTCCCCAAGACACTGTCGTGTCTGAACTCTGAAGCCCTCAGTCAGTCATTACCAGAAGTGACTCACGTGTGTCTCCGAGCAGTCCCTGGCTTTCCTCTTCCTGGTGTGACAGAAGCCCTGCAAACAGACACTTCAAGGTGTAGCTACCTAAGGCAGAAATGTCAACTTCAGTACCAAAGGTGATCCAGTGACCAGAAGGCAAATTGTTATCAGGAGAGCAGCTCTAGGCAGTTCTCTTCCTGTCTGCAATGAGTCTATAAACATATGTGCAGCTCTGGGACAAGGAAGAAGAAAAACACTAATTAGTGGATACTAATGAAAGGACAATAACAAAAAAAAAAAAAATCCACAGTACAGAGAAAAATGTTTTTTTAATAGATGAAATAAACCTAGAATCTCCCTCTGCCCCACCCTAAAATAACCTCCACAGACTAAGATGTCTCAGTTCCCTCAGAAACAATGTCTTTGATTCAGTTACATCATTCTAATTATAAATATACCCTAAGGATATGAAACTTTCTTCCACATCCAGACACAATATTGAAAAATAGTTTCTCACACACAAAGGCTGTCTCCCAGGGTGTTGCTTCTCAGACCAACATGTGTCTGTATCTACAAAGAATAGGTCATAGGAGAATAAATACTGTGAGGATTGTTGTATTCTTTAACAAAATTCCCTTAGATGAATACTTCTGTTTAAAATAAATTATAAGGCATTTGATAACAACCCTCTCATATAACCCTGAACTGTATATTGCACATCATAGAAAACCGTATTTTCTATACTGTCCAGTATTTCACCTTATTTTACTCTCTTCAGTCATTTTATACATATTATTCAGAAAAAAAATATCCTTTATTATACCTTATCTACACTGATTAAAAAAAATAATACAGAGAACGGTTCGGTTAGTGCTTTTTATCTTTGCAGTTTGAAATGGGGCCTAACACATACCCTTTGCTCTACAGTCTTTGTTTCGTGGTGTGTTTCATAGCACCCTGTTGTGTCTGCTTGTCGGTGGTCATGGGGACACTTGCCAAAAATGCTGTATCTGCCTGAGCTGGTTTGCAGTTTCAGGCTTGGTTCTATGCAAATTTGGATTACTTGCACATCAGAAGAAACTATTTTGTTGACAAGGGCCAGATGAACTTTCTTCTTCCTGTTAAGGACTGTGGGAAGCAAGTAGCTTGACGAGTTCCACTACAAAAAGATCACTATGATTTTTGCATTTTCAAGAAAAACGAAAAGTTGCAGAGGGAAGATACTGAGCAAATATTTGATTTTTAAAAGATATTCAGCTGAACACATACTTAATAATCAGTTTTATTGTGGAATTTTGCAACTGATGTGTGTTATCCTGGCTTCTTAATGTGATGACAAAATGTACAATTAATGCCAACCTTCTCAGAAGAACATTCAGGTATCTCCATTTTCGTCCTCTGTGAGGGGTGGCCACAGAATCAGAGTTTCTGTGGTATGCAAAACTGAGGAGATTTTGTTAATCCATTTCTGGGAGGGGCCCTTGCTAAGGTGATGTAATTTACACACAGAAGGCCAAGGCATATGGCCCCAGGTGAGTCCTTTGATGTGATTTGTCTGAAGATGTTAGAGGGACGGGCTACCGAGTATGAGTTATTATTTTTGGCAGACAAACGGTGTCTGTAACAAAAATGTTACGTTAAGGGCTGCACTGAAGGAAAACAAAGAATAAGGTACAAAAAAAAAAATTCTAACAAGGAAATGTTAAAATTAGCTGTGAGGATGTAGTTTAGACATTAGTAATAATTCAGTTTCAGAATTAAATTGGAAAAGGTCAAAAATACACAAATGAAATTTTAGGAATTATTTAGGCAATGCACAGAGAATAAAACAGCACTTCACTATGCTACTGTCCAAACCACACATTTTTAACACTTTGTGCTATTTTGGTTCCGTCATCTCAAAATACTGCAGTAGAATTAGAAAAAGTTGAGACAGAGTAAGGAAGGTGGGGATTGTCCTCAGTACAGAGGCTAATCAAGTAAATTAGGACTCTCTGCTCTGGAAGAGAGATGCCTTTAAAAGGACATAGTAAATGTATACTAGAAGGGGCATGGGTCAGGCTGATGGGGTCACTTGTACTCTGTCTTTTACAATACGGGAGCGAGGGATGCCTGATGAAGCTACCACACTGCAAGATCAGCACAAACAGAAGATGATTTTTCTCCCAGGGATCACCCAGGTGCAGACTGCGGTGCTGCAGGGTGCCAGATGTGTAAAGTTAAATTGGACTTCTAGTCAAGGTAAGGGAAGAGAAATCTCCCAAAGATTACTAAACACCTTGAAGCCTATGAAGACCTTGAACTGCAAAAAGGCTGGAGGCTGGAAGAGTGCTTGTGGGAAGCTGGTCGCCTCCATACCTTGGACTTCTGCTTTACCAGTGGTATCTGCTTTGACTGACATGCGTCAGGACTCGGTACTGCATAGACCTTTAGTTTGACCCAATATTGGTTGTTTAATGTGTTTCTGCTATTGGGCCATGTTACAACCCGCATCATCAACCCTGGGCCCTGAAAGGGCTGCAACAAGGTTCTGAGATTCCCCATGGGCAAACAAAGGTGGAATTAATGCCAAGCGACAAAGAAGATCCAATTGAATTCTTCATGGATTACACAAAAGGAGTGGCTGTGAGGTAAAGGGTATAACTGTAGCTAGTCTAAGTCCAAACCTTATATTGTGCCAAACACCAAACAGAGTAAACTTTTCCAACAATTCTTATATAATGAATGTGATCAGGAATATAACTTTAACTGTACAACTATAAATGTGATTGAAAGTGTGACTTTAACTATATTTATACGTCCAGTAATTCTTACGTCATAAATATGATCAAGAATATAACTTTAACTATATATATGTATATCTATTTTTATGTATGTGTCTATGCTCTAACCATATGTTATCTGAGAATTGCAGAAGAGTAAGGAGAAGGAAAGGAAAAGAGAGGAAGGAAATAAGTAGACAAGAGCACAAATACATCTACTAAAGTCAAATCAGCCATGATATTCTCATCATAAAGATGATAGGAAAGGGGGGGGTATCACCACCCTAGGTTCCAGCAATGACTTGTTCACAGTCATCTGTCGAATCATGGGTCCTAAGTGATGGGCCAGCACATGGCTGCTCCATCTGGTGTCTTTTATACTGTTTCGGTTGGAAGACTCTGGAAGGTGTGTTGCATGGGTCCCCCTTGACTGAAGTGGTCCTCCCATCGGGTGGAGTTATGCACAGCATGTACATGTGCACCACCTCCTCTAAGAAGTTCTTGAGGTGTGTCTGGGGGTGCAGGGGGGACCTGAGGGTTTGTTTGCACTGCTGTGACCGCGGTTGGGACCTCTTGTGGGCACATGTGCCCTGAGCTTCCTGTCAGAGCCAGGGAGTTGGAGAGACAGCGTCACCTCTCTGCACTGAGCTTGCCACTGATCACCACTTTCCCTTCTGGGCAAAACAGTGTGTTTCAGGCATACCTTGTGTAGATCACACAGTCAGCCCATAACAGGACAACTTGAAGTTGTCTATTCAGTTGATTTAATTATAATGAATAATCAGGAAGGCAGACTTTCTAGTATGTATAAGGATTAGTTATTTTTAGTATCTAGCTCATTCTGTGGTTTAATTCCAAGCTAGTACTGAGAATATCATGGCTGATTTGACTTTAATAGATGTATTTGTGTATTCTTAATGTTGCTTTATTAACAAGATAGTTGCTTTCTCCTGCTAGGAATATACACAGAGGGCAGAAGATTAGTGACAGTGGATAATACCCTGTAGTCTCACTTCCCTTTGAAAGCCTCTGCATGGAAAGGGTGGATAGTTAATTCAGGCAGCAAGACTCCCTCTGTGTAGGTTTCAGAAATACCTAAGTTACTGATTCGAAGGGGAAAGCAGTCATATGGTTCAGGAGGACACCTGAAGTAGTGTGTAATGTGTAAAGTGGTAGGGTGAGCCCCCTCCCCAGGCACATGCACACCCCATGGGAGGCAACCTGAGCCCCACATTTAGTGTCTGTTCCCAGGCTTAGTGTTCACAGATTAAAAAGTCACAAGGTACAGCAATTAATGGATCATGACTGCCATAGGTGATGTATTCTTTCAGTCTCGCTCTTTGGCTGTGCTTTTGAACCAAAGTAAGCCTAGACTCAGTCTCTTTGCCTGGCTGTGCATCCCCAGCTCTACCTCTGGTGGTGCAAGGGTGTAAGGAGGCAGTCGGGGCTGGTGTGGCTGGAAGCTAACAGACACACACACAGACAGACATAAAGGAAGTTGCACATGGGTTACAAAAGCAGACAAAAGGCAGATGGGTTTAAAAGCCATGGAGTTGCCTCTTTTGCCTCTCTACCCATCTCAAACCCTCTGAGAATCATGCAAATACAGTTTGGGAAGCTGATTTTCTTACATGGTGATAACAAGTAACCTAGCTTGTTACACAAGCCATCCCAGAGTAAAAATTTTAAACCAACTAACATGTTTTCCACAAAAACTATTAAAAAATAACAGAAAAAGTCCAATAGAGATAAAAAAGACTCAACATAGACTATGGCAAAATGTTTGAAAGTCTGGCTGGGTTAGCATGTACTTGATTTCTTAACCAGGTAATATGAACCTTGGACTAAATGGGATTGAATATTGAAGAAGACAGGATTTTAGGGGGAAAACACAGCCGCCGTAGGTAGTTTAATGCTCCTTTTCACTACAGGCAAAGACAAGCATGCCAGTGTTCTGATCTAAAGAGCAGTTCTGCAGGAATGGTGCTCCTGTGCTTTAAAGTAAGGCTGTCGTCTGAAAAATAAATATAAAATTGATTTCCAGATAAGTTTCAAAGTAAATCCTTCAAAAGGAATCTAGTGTGGGCATCATATCTTCAGCAACAGCCGTATGACTTTCCAGTCCTGCTCCTGATGCACAGCACTGCTTCCTGCTCTAGACACACCAGCACACATTTACCTCTTTCATGCTGTTTTGACTGAGTGACGTCCTACATAGCACAGAGTATATACATATTTTTACTGACTCTTTTTCCAGGTGAGCAAAGTGTGTGCCTGTCATGGGGAAATTATATTAACCAGAAATAAGGTAGCGAGTGAAAAAAAAGTTCCCATTCACCTGTGAACCCCAAAAGTCAGTCCCTATACAGGAGCCTCCCAATGCAGCCTATGTAATTTCATGCTCTCTAGAGCAGCCAGTGTGCTACCACAGCAACTTCAGCCCATTTACCAAAGCATTAACCTTGATACAGCTCCAAGAACTGCTTGAACTCATAAAAATAGTGGGTATCTTGAAAATATTTCTCAGACAGGAGTTATAAGTACATGATGAGAAGATGAGAACCTCTGTCTCCTCAGAATATGTGTTTATCTACATTTTTGACCATTTCTATTTTGAAAACATAGTAGTTGTTTTCTGGTTTGTGGAGTTAAGACCTGTCCATTCTTCCTTTTTATTTACTGGTCACAAAAGTTGCTCAATCATTTGGTAGGCATTTTTTTAGCAAACCTGACTCCCTTGATAATTCCCATGGAATCACGCTGAATTTTAAATTAATTAGGTAAGATGAATTTTAAGTCTTCATGCATTGCTTTGTTTTTGGTTTATTTATTTTCTTCTTTCTTACCTTGTTTGCAACTTAAATGTGTTAATTAAAAAGAATACTGAATATATAAAAAAAAGTTTTGGTATATACGTAGCTGTTGAATTAGACCTATTCTCAACTGATCATCTGTTACATTATCTACCACTAGCTACTAAACCTTGAGTTAAAGATGAAATATCAGACAGGTGGGTGGGATATAAAATGTGGTAAGGGGATCAAGTGTCATCTAATTGACCAGCTATACAAAAGCGTTCCTTATCAGATTGCAGAAATTTTACTCATCCTATAAGAAAAGCAGGCCAGCCCTCAGTAACTGGAAGGAAGGGACGAACTATGCTGCAGCAGTGTCTTGTAAGACACATATTGCTCTCTAAATATACTTGCTAACGGCTGATCGCTGAGAACTGTAGGCTTCTTTCCCAATATTGGAAATTCATAGCATAAAGGAGGCCAGAGACTGTGAATTAATTTTGGCAGATCTCTCACATAAACATCAAAAAGCAACTCAGTAGTTTTTGAGATTCCTGAAAGTCTCAAAACCTACACCAATACCAGGAGAACCCTTTTTTTTTTTCTTTTTTTTTTTTTTTTTTCTGTCTAACAGGGTAGTGGGAAGTTTCATCTGAACCCTAGAAGTTTTGAGATGTAACAGCATCTGTTGTGGCATAGTGTAAAATGACTGAGACCAGAGCAATAGGCTCTTGTCAGTGAGATTTTACGAGCTGGCAAGCAAGAAAGTGAGCTATTAATGGCTATTAATTTGGGACATGAGATGAGAATACTCAGCAAGGTTTGTGTAGACAATTCCCCAAGATGAAAGAAAAATAATTACTTTTCTTCCACTATGTCCTCTGTCACAAAATTGCAAACCTTCACATACTTTTTGGTGAAAATTGAAGAGATCCTCTGTTTTTCATCGTGTGCTCTCTGGTAAGATGAAAACGTTCTGTAATGCAAGATGATACAATGGAACTTTCACTAGAGAGAGAGAGATCCTATTCTGTTATCCCAGGAGGAAGAATAATGGAGCTCTTACTGTGAGTAAGCCTTAAGGACCATGTGTAACACTGAACCAGGTACATGAAGCTTTGCAATAAATATTAACTTCCAGTACCAAATGAAGCTGAACCATAACTGAGAAGCAGGATTTCATCACTGAAAGTGAACAGAGAATGTGGAAAGGGGATTGACAAAATGTGCCAAGACCACTGGCCCACTAGATCTAAATGTGCAATCCACTTTGAATACTTCTGCTCCCTCTCCTATTTCTCTAAAAATCCCTACGAGGTGCAACATTCAGTGAGCCTCTGAGGAATGTCTGTCCTTTCTGAGAAGACTTACAACACTGAGAAGATAAGAAGGGCAGAATGGTAAGTGCACAAGAGGGGAAAAGCAGTAAAGCAGCACTATGCCTCATTGTCAGAAGAAAAATCTGCTTGACTGTCTTTTACCCCCTCCCCCCCCCCCTTTTTTTTTTTTTTTTTTTTTTTTTTTTTTTTTTTTACTGAATGAGCAAAGCCTTTTTAATTAAAACATGGTTGCAATGAGGACAGCTCACTTTATCATCTGCTTCTTTAAACAGAATCCAGTTGTGCTGTCTAAACTGTGGTATCAGCCAGTTGTTACTAAAACTTCATCAGTGCTTTAATCTTGATGACTCTTCATTCTCACAGGGCTCAAACTGCACCCACTGTATGAACTGCTTTTGCCTTTGAACTGTGAAGTATTAGGGCTACATCTGCTAAAGGGAATGAACTGTAATCCAGTTTTGTGCGAAGGATACATAATATTACATTTATTGCTTTGAGAAAGCTATTCTAGTTCTTTTTTAAATTCAATTGAAAAGCAATTTAAAACAAACAAACAAACAAAAAGGAGTGGCTTTTTGTGATTTGCATTTAAATACTCCTATAGAAAATGTCCAGCAAAGTCTAATGATCAGCTATATACAGAGTAGGACACTTTGTAAGCACTCCCCTATGACTAGACAGGATGTTGCTCTTAGAGAATTGTGATTCACCATCAAAGTAGTCTCTGATGAGATAACAGTTAAGTAATTACATGGTTTGTAATATTTTCTAAAAGTTAACTCTGATATAAAAGGTGTAATCTTTGTCTTCTAGGAAGTTTTCATACAAATGTTTACTTTAGGGAAGATGATATGAATCATGTACAATTATGCAAGACAACAGGCTATTTGGATCACAGGAATAAGTTGTACAGAAAAATCACTGGATAGGAAGAATGGCTAGATGAATGAATGTGTCTTCAACTTTTTTGTATGTAATGTCACGAAAACAAATCTGTGTCAGCATGTTGTATGGTCCTCTGAAAAGCTTTCAAATGTGGCTGTAAGTTCAGAATCCATACAATTAATGGCACTGTATTTCTGACAGCTTGACCACATTCAAGCTCTCCTTGCTGTTATGCTATGCAGGAATTTTTATTTCTATTGACTGGTAGGTAGATGTGCTTTTAGATACTTAGATGCCTATATATTATTCTTACATCAATTAAAAACAAACAGTACAACAGAGGCTTGCTAGACACTTTAACTTTTTTTTAATCAATAAAACACATGGAATAATTTTACAGGAAAAAGAAAATGCTGTGCATAATGTGATTTTCTCAAAAAAAGATGCAAATCCCCTCTTATTCCTGTTAAGTGGTGTGATTACCAACAGTACATTCCGGTTTCCTTGTTCTGGTTTTATTTCTGAATGGCATCATCATCTATACAACAGTTAATTCAAGAAGTTAGAACAATTAGACTATGTGGTATTCGTTAGATGAGTGTGACCCTTAACTCCAGCCTCTCGGTGCCAAGTGAGATGAAAACCCTTGGCTGCAGTTGAAGGTTGATTCCCCTGACTCAAACTCTGCAGAAGAGGAACATTATGCTCAGAATGACTCAGGACAGGATATGTACTAAAGGGCTCAGGTAAGGAGTCAGGATAGGTGGGTTGTGTCTGTAGCAAGGGCTCATTGTACAGACCTAGAGTGACACCGGACAAGTGCTGGAACGTAAGTAGCAGCCCAGGGAGATTGCTCTAATGTAGGTGCTGTTTGCCAAGTCTTCTGAAATTACACATGGGACCAACAAGCTCTAGAACAGCCTCAAATTGAAGCAGAAGTGATGGTTTAAAACTCTTGCTTCTTTCCAGAGAGGTTCTACACTACAGAAATGTAGCTTGTCCGCTCTCTCTAGGTTTAGCTACTTGGTGATGAAGTTAGGAACTAAGCTACTAAGGGGGCCACACTCCCTCTCTCACTTAAGCTCTAGTTATACACCCAATTTACTATTATTATTATTTTTACAGGCTTTTATTTGAAAAAAAAATGTTTAGCTTGTTAGTTATTAGAATTATATTACAGTGCTAATGTGTCTTTTTATAGGAACAAAACAGATTACATGCTGTTCTGGTATCTTTGTGCCTGCTAAATTTCATCGAGATGTTCCTGATGTTTGCAATATTGCTTTCAGTAGGCTCTTCTGTTGTATATAATGAAAAGCAGTAAGATACTGCTCTTGCAGTGCTGTATGGAAAGGCTCTATGGATAAAAATAGTGATTTTACTAATTTATCCTGTTTGAGAATAATGTGCTATAGTGCTATCCCCTTTACATACTTATATTTTAAATACTTATACTATAACTGAAAATCTGGTAACAGGGCAAATGTGAAAAAGGAGTGAGCATAATGACAAAGAGGAAAGCAGTGTGGTTATATGAAGCTTATTACTGTTTTTACAGTGAAAGCAAGTCTAAAAAGAATGAAACACTGATCTCAGATGTGCTTTGCATTGCTAAAATACTTATGTATTGGTGTGTAGTCTTTATCTAGGGAAACATTTCTGTTGACTTGTATTTTTTAAGTTAGGCTGATGCTTTAAAATAAGACATGAAATGTCATCAGAAAAGTAAAAAGCTCTGGTTAAAAGCTTATCATAACTAAAAAGTGAAACACTTAAACAAAATAAAAGTATGCTTCATGAAAATGATGTGTGGCTTGCACAACTTGTGAATAATTTTATGAAGCCAGGAAAAATGACCTCATGGTTAACAAGCTGTCTGAATAATAATAAATATAAGTATTTCCTCTGCTACCACAGACTTTCTATGTGTGCATAGGTGAGTCACAAGTCTTTCATAATTCTGTTCCTTGACAAAACCATAATAAAATAACAGCACTGCTATGCCTTTACAGGGATACTATAAGAAAAAAAAAAAATACAGTTCTGAGGCATTCAGATGATACAAGTTCCATTTAAATCTTTCAAACAAATGGGCAAAATCATACATTTTCTTAAAATAAAACCTGCATCTTACATGGGACTAAACCCACCTCTGTGAATATTAATTTTTCTTCATTGTTCAGCAAGGGATTTTTGCTTTCCTTCAAGGACTATTTAATTCACACGATGAATGAAGCAGGGATTCTCTCCACACCTGCTCTGCATAATTTTTTAAATATTCATTCAAGTCCTCCTTGTGTGCCCAGAACCAGGGGAACTGACCTCGTATCCCTTTGGACCGGATGTGCTTTCAGGCATGCAGACGAGCATGGCAAGCAAGTCCGCTGGCTTGGAGGCTCTCCCAGGCTCTGCAAAGCACAGCCACCCACAGTGTTCCCACGGAGGGCTTTGCCCTCTCCTATGAGTCATCCTGCTACCTTCAGCAGACTCTTGTTATGAAATAACCACCTTTCCCACAGGCACAAGGAGAAATTGCAAACACTTTCAAACTTAATCCTTCTTGCTGCATTCACATAAGTCTCAGCCTTTCCCAATAACGACTCTCTAATTTAGGAACTAAACAGAAGAGACTTGAGAGTGACAGCACCTTTCCAACAATAAAGAACCTTCTAGCACTCTTCCAGAGCTATACTTGCCAGTACGCTCAACCAAATCTATGGACTCTTCTTAAAGAATAAACAGTCTTATAAAATATATTACTGCTTTTAAAGCTATTACTATAAAGTCTGTGCTATGTTAAAGCCTTTTGGAAAACTGCAATGATTTCTTTTTCATTTCAGTGACATCTGTACCAAGAGGAACAAATTATCCTGGCTTCCTTGGCAAGGCAAAGGCTTTTCTGCAAACCAGTACATCTTATAGAACTTATAGTACGTCTCCTCAACATTTTCTGATCTATTGACAATCAATACTGAGTCGTCCTATGCTGAGGAAACATCACACTTTGCCAGTATGCCTCCATTTTCTTCTATTAATTTTGTGTGGCTGCAAGTGACATAGGAAGCTCTCAAAGACAAGGCACAGCCCAAGAGCCCTGGGGAGGGATCGTCATGGAGGGAAGACAATTGCATAAAAGAAAGAAAGAAACTGAATAGTCTAAATAGGTTTAAAGAAATATTTTGCTATCTACATTTCAGTGTATTCTCATATAAACTTTTAATCTTTGACACAAAATAAACATCATTTGTTAAGTGCTTATTTAGTATGCAAATTCTTCATCACTTCTGAAACTCATAAGTAACAAAGATGAGGTGTGATTTATAATACTAGAAGAAGCTTGCCAGTACTGAGTTTCCTATCTGTGCGCTTCTGTTAATTATAATTTTGTACACTTTAAACTCATTTAAACTCATTGGAT
This sequence comes from Pterocles gutturalis, assembly GCF_000699245.1. Lineage (NCBI taxonomy): Eukaryota > Metazoa > Chordata > Aves > Pterocliformes > Pteroclidae > Pterocles > Pterocles gutturalis. The sequence goes on from NW_010126686.1 coordinate 12,350, forward strand.
TAAATAGCTACAAAACAAATTTACAGTGACAGTTTATGAAGCACCCTCCTGGCTACTCCAAGATATACAGCAAGAGTCAAACCTTCAGGGTACCTCTAAACATTTTCTGCATAAATATGGACATTTCAATTTGCAGATACAATTGTGCCCCTGCTTATTCGAGTACAGTGTGCAATCAGATGGGCTTGAATGTTTTGTGCATACATTTTTAGGCCTTCCAAATATCAGTTTCAAGTTCAAACAGTTATGTAATTTAACAAATCAATCCTTTATGGTCTGCTTGACCATGAAAATCTCTTTCTTGAACTACCCTGGGTTCAGCTGGACACACTGAAAAAAGCAGAAAGAGAAGGCCAAGGTATTTCAGTAACTCTCACTCAGAATTCTGCAGGTGCACCTACCTTCTGAATTGTCATTACATCAGTTACCATACAGTATTTGGTGCATTCTCAAAGTTTGCATGTTCTACTTCACGAACAGTCAGTCTGCTCTTACAGAACTGACATAAGGAGGAAATTTTGAAAATTATGCTTTTTCCGTTTGAAAATTGTAAGGTGATAAAAAAGGCTGGGATTGCTACATACCAGCTGACTTGTTGCACAATTTAGAATGAAAAGTGATTCCACATACACAGGTATAGAAAAATATGATTACACATTTTCCATATTAAAAACATCAGAATCTTTGAACTCAGTTACTCTCCAAAAATGAGTAACTCTTGAATGTATGTCCTTGAGTATCACAAAATGTCATAAAGCTGTTCATTCTTCCTTTGCATCGTTCTTTTGCATGTGTACTTGATTTGCTTCTTCTTGTTATTCTTCTTATTTTTTTAATTCACCAGAGTTTAGAAAACATTGTGACCACTGTATGTGTATCTAAGTTTATAATTTTACAGTAACATTTTTGAAGCAGACCTGAGCAAAAATTTCTGCTTTTTTTTTTCTTCTTCATTTCTCCATTTTCTTCTTCAGTGGTCTCTTGAAAAATCCAGCCTGCAGAAAAGAAAAAAGTGACTAAGAACTACTCAAAGCATACAGCCTGTATTGGTAGCACACGTGCTGGTTCTTACTACTGTTTTAATACTTTCAGTACAGTAAAACATCTTTTAATATTTTACCATTGAAGTACAACATTGTTTTTCTGGTAACAGAAAAACTAAAGAGACGTCATAAAAGCAGACAAAAGGAGTACAGTTAACATACAGTGTGTGATTGCTGAATCATTGTTATGTCTACATAACGTCAAAGGCTAAAACACTTGCTATTTAGTACTAAATTGAATAAATAATACTTTATTTTATACTTGTCAAATTTTTCAAGAGATTATGCATGTTGAAATTTATAAATTCTAACCTTCTAATGTAAGTATGAGCTAAATATTTAGCTTGAAGAAGAGTGCCCACTTGTGGCAATACTTACACCACAGGCCTAGCAGCTCTTGCAAAAATTTAAAATCTGGGTATCAAAGGCCACGGTCAAAGCTAATAAAAAACTCCTTAATAAACTCTTAATTGTACTAAAATATCTTTTTATTTTTCTTTTCAAAACATACTGGCAATATAATAGGTTTCAATTGGCTAGCATTGCATGTTACACATCAGAAAAATATAGTGCTATTGGTTATTTTTTAGTAGATTTTAGTAGATTTTATGCTACTTATTAGCATCTGTGAGGTTCTAGTTATCAGAAAGACATGGCAGAGAATGTGTCTTTGTTTATTTTAATGGAGACAAGAATATGCAGCTTACCTTCCATAAGGCAAATATAAGCAGTGCAAGAATCAAGAGTCCAGCAAAGATACTCAGGAGGATAACCCATAAGGGGACTGTACCCGGTGGGAGTTCTTTGGAAATCTTAATCATGGTCTGCAAAGCGTTCAGAATGTAAGTAATAAGTAACTCATCCTTCTAAAATATCAACAGAGCAGCATGACTTTCATCAGTATGCATTGATTTTCCAAGGTATCACTTCATTCTTAGTACAGGAATTTGTAGAAGGGAATTGAGAAAATAATCTCCAACGTGAAACCCTATGTTTACATAATATCTTGCAATTTGTAAGTGCATTCATATCATGAGGGTTGGCCCTGCTGTAAGTCAGCTATCAAGGACACAAGACCAAAACCATGAGTAATTGAAGTGTACGTTAAGGATCATCAAGTCCAACCATCATTCATCTCTCAATGCCTGCCTCCTTGAAAGGTGGCAGTGATTAACAAGCTCCTAAACCAATTAAATGAAATAAGTGTAAAAGGCTGTGTAGATACTAATTTGATTTTTAAACCGGGTATATCAGGTGTAAACAAAACTGAAATAAAGAATATTCACATTTATTTAAATGTGACCATATAGGAGTTTGAATTATTTTAACTTAAGAATTTATTAGAGACACAACTTTATAGTTCAAAAAAAGCACTGAAGAGCTGAACACTAAACATTCAGCTTGAAATTATGTCTTGAAAAAAGTTAATTCTGAAATCCTTGGTTTGTAAAGGCAGCTCTCATTACCTGCAAGCCTCTCAGCTGCATTTTCACTCTTATATTGAATTTTCATCTATCACTTAAAAGAAATGCCTGGATACAATACCAGCTAATAGTTGACCTGTGATGTTTTTATTTCTAAAAATATTTTGCACAAGCTGTAATTCACACTAATTATTACTTCGCTCTACATTTTGGGGGCATTAACAATAGTAACACATAATAAGACTTTTGCTTAAAAATGTACATTGTCGTAAATAAGCCCCTGAATGTGTAAGTTATCACAAAAATCCCCAATGCATTAACTGCTATAAAAGTCTTTGAATAAAGAGTACTAAATGATAAATAACAAATCTAACAAAATGGAAGACATTTGTCTTAATATCTGACACCACTACTATAATGTTATATACTTTCTTATCTAAGAAAATGAAAGGGAACGTCTGAAAAATAAAAGAACCTGTTTCAAATATATATCCTGGGCAATGAAGTGGAAAGAAATAATAAATAAATTAAAAATAAAGCAAATACAATATACAAAGTAAGATCACTCCTAAATAACCCAGGACATTTTTTAAAATACTATTGATTCCTTTAAAAAAATTTAATTATGGTTTTAATTTGCACAGATGCAGAAAGCATTTATACTGCAACACGCAGAAATACTTCAGACAGGACATCTCACCCAGGTACACTGGTGGGTAATGGGATTTTAGGGTCATCATCTGACTAATTCTGACATTGCTACTGTAATATGAAACAACTTACTTTTATTTAGAGTAGGATAATACATTACAACAGGTAAGATCAGTTCACTAGTAATGAATTAAAATGAATGATTCAGTAGCACAGTAAATACTATGAAGAATAAATGCAGTATCGTGTTCTTACCTCCAGTTTTTGATGGTCATTTCTCAAAATCAGTGATGAGTTCTCACTCCTAAGTAATGCTTTCACAACAAGGGTTAAGCTGTGAATACTTGCCTGGAAGCAGAGAGAAATGGCTATGGTTTATAACTAGGTATTTTAAAGTAGAAAGCTTTGTAGAAATTAGAAGGGTGAAACCAAAACTTAATGCTGAAGTTTTGGGAGATTCAGTGAAGCTGCTCATGTGTGTCCCCTTCAGCACACACATCACGGTTTGCAAGGCAGCAATACAGCTTTGAAAGAGTAAAGAGCAGAGATTTCAAAGAAATACAAATTTATCCTGGAATACTACTTTGGCCACAAGGACAGATTCAGGCTTTCTAAAATTCTGCTGTATCTCCCCTCCTGTCCTGTTACTTTCCAGAGGAAAAAAAGAAGACAGAAAACAGGAGCTTAGCATCAGAAATTTATCAGCTGAGCAAAACAGTCCACAGCCTCCTCATTGTTGTAACCATCAGAAAATACTGAGGCGTGCTCTGAGGTGGACTCTCTCTCCTCTACTCTTTTTGATCAAAAACATATTTTCTAGACTTGAGAAATCTTTCTGGACTAAAATTTATTTTAAAATTATATGCTTATATGTACCCTTCCTTACATCTGCTGATTTAGAGTTGGTGGATGCATAAATATTTAAAAAAGGACTACCAATAAAAAATAAGCAAGGGATATCTCCTTACCATGTTTTGAAATTCCTGCTAAGCTCTAAGCTAATAGAGCTTATAAATTGCATGTAACTTAGCTTTGAGGAAATTTTAAAATAGCAAGAGAAACTATTTCCAATACTGCAGGGCTGTGGAGACTTAAGAAAACGAAAGGAATAATTTTAATAGACATCAGAAACATTGGCTTAAGTTTCTCAAACCCAGAAGTAATCTGAATATACATGGGATTTACTTACTTTTATGATGGTAGGTTTCCATACTCTTAGTGAAACATTCACTTGAGATATGTCAGATGGGACCAGGGCACAGTTAATGGATGCACAGCTGTATGTATCACAGTCCTGTTTAAAAGGCACAAGCATGAATTAATAGGAAGAAACTTTTCACATTAGTAAAATAATAACATGTAAACTACTGTATTACATACAGATCATTGACTTGCTATGACACCCTTACTAAACTGATATTAATTACTGGGGCTTTTTATGTAAAAATGACATTGCAGTGTATAAATCGAGTTGAGATATTCATGCTGTGGTAGAATAGAGTCAGTTTTTGCAGGCTCTCTTAGCCTGGAGGAAGATCTGTTGCTGTAGGTATGCAGCAAAAGGCATCAGCAGAGCTCCTATAAGAGGCACAGAATGTAACAGCAAGTTTTTTTTCTGCCAATGCAGCTATGGCCTCTCTGCAGTGTTTTTTTATCCTTTCAAATCATGGGACACCTGCATCTTTCAAGCAGGGCAGGATGTGTGTGTTAAAATTTAAGTATCTCTATTTCCCAGTATCACTTGCTAGCTGGGAGGGCAGCATAATCATTATCACCACTTTGGAAACATTTGCTTTATCATCTCTTTGAAGGACTATGATAAGCAAGGCAAAATACTCTTCTCATGGCATGGTTTGTTTCATTTGCACCAGAAACTCAAATTGTACCTCTCTGCTGAGGAGACAGTATGAGGATTTCCCCCCCAATATGCCAAAATAAATAAAACAGCAAAATTACTTTGCAACCCCTCCACCTAAATATGAGAGGCTAAACCTTTCCAAACAGGATCATCAATTAAATTTCTACCAGCTGCATGGAAAATCTGTCAGATCAGAGTGCTAGCATTTGAAAGTATTTTCAACTGGATGTCTAAAAAAGTTGCAAGGGAGATGAAGCCTTTAAAATACTACTATTTATTAATTACAACGGGAATATAGAAGGTGAAGATTTACTCAGCTGCACTGTTATTTATACATTTGCTAAATTTAAAAAACCAAATACCTCAAATTCAGTTCCATATGCACTTTTGTAGCCAAATAAAAACTATACCTCATCTACATAAAGAAGGCTCTTCAGGCTATTAAGACAAAGGGAGTTTTCATAGGGTACAGTTTGAGAGAAGCTTTTCTATATTTATTGCAGAAGTACTCAGCTCAAAGATCTGGGTTAATATTCTGAGATTAATATATATATATATATATACACTATATGTAGACTTACCATAATTGTATCCTTTGTAGGTTCTTTTATTTTTGGCAACACAAATGGTTTCCCAGTGCTGATCTTTAAGGGATCTACAGGGTAACTAGTCTGGCAGATGGCATTCTGTTAGCAGAAACAGAATTATTATTCTTATTGTCTGAATATCCAATCTATTACAAAAATTCTCTGTAAACAAGGCAACATTATTAATATTTGATATTTAATAAAATTAATAATATTTACTAACCCATAAATGCAATATAACTGCATATTGCAAGAGTGCAGAATAGGAAATTCAGATGGTATAAGTATTGAAATATCACTATTCAAACAGCAAATTACCTTTTTATGAGATAATTTAACCTAAACTCTAACCAGCTATTTAAACATTTGTAGAAGCAAACGAGCTTTCTGCAATATGACCACTACATGAACCAGGTGCTGAGCTTTTGCACGGGAATCCACAGAGGTTCTGCCTTAGCAAGCAGACAGGCAGTTTAAGTGCAGGATTGAAAAGCCCCCATTGCAGCACCCAGGGAGAGGGAGCAGGTGCTGGAGCACTGATAGACCTCCATGGCTCCTTCAAAGGCACCTGGGAAATGCTCTGGTGTTTCTGGTGTGGGGGATTTTATTTTTTTGGCCAGGTCATTCACTTTGAGATTGCTAGCATGAAGACGATGGCAAATCCCCTGCAGTGCACTTTGGCACACTACTGTCACTAGAGTGTAGGTTAGTGGTAGATGAATTATATGCACAGAAAAAGCACAGGTTTGTTGAGTTTATCTGCAAACTTGGGTCAAATGTGGTGATTGCCTAGGAGTTAAAATAACGGTGGAAGGAATTAAAGAACAGACACAATTTCTTTGTATTCTGAAATATTCTGGTTTTTTTTATTTCTTTGTTTTAAAGTGAACTTTAACCTTCATTTAGACCATTTGGTTTGTTTTTCTGTGGTGCAACACCTCAAAACTAAATGAAATATTTGGAGAGAGGTGCTCCTCTGTATGTGTCTCTCTCTGAGAAGAAAAAAAAGCCCAAAAAAAAGCTCGAGGTCACTACTTAGTGATATTTGGGTTCTTCAGTCATACAGTTATTGATATAGCTCTAGTTTTAATATTTGCAGATCTGGAATCATGGGACTTGCTTGAATTGTGATCTGTTCCTGCTGTTCTGGAGGACTGAAATGGAAAACTCAAATGAGGGCTGCAGTGAAGAGGATTTTGAAGATATGACCTACCATCCCCTTCAGGATGTCTCAGTGGCCCAGAGAAGGAAGAAGCCAGAGGATTGCTAGTGCTGGAGAGCAGACATGCAGGAAGACTAATTTCAGTGACAGAAAGAAGAGGACTGAACAGGAGATTGACCGCTGGATGTACATAGCAGGACTAGAGCATTTGCAATAAGCACTGCTGATAATGGAGATAATCTGAAGCTCGGTAGGCAAAACTAAGAAAGAAATTGCTCTTTCTCAGTTTGGACCCCTGATGACTTGGCAATATATCAAATTAACCTTGTCATAGTCCGCTTATTGTTCAACACCATTTTAAATTTGCTCATTCTCTTTTAAGAAAACTTATCTCTGTCTTCTTATGCACATCTGTACAAACTTGTAAAACACCAGCATCTTGTCTTTTAGCCTAAAAGCAAGATCCATGTTGAAGCATAATTTGGGCATAATCCCAAAAGTTTGCATTTTGCAGTTCCTTACAGCAAAAATTAATTTTAAATTAATAATAAAATTACAAATTCCTAGCTTACTTGGGAATGTGACAATGCAGTAAGGTAGAGAAGAGTGTTCTTGGCTTCTGTTGCATTGGGAAATAAGATCTGCAGTGTGAGGTTTGGCATTGGAAAGTGTTCACCTTTTTCAATCTACAAAAAAAACAAAGAAAAATGCTTTGATTAGTACTTTCCTTATTTTTTGGTATTTGACTTGTGGTTTTTTTCCTTTCGTGTGTTTTTCTTTTCTTCTGTTTTTTTTTTTTTTTTTTTTTTTCCATGTTTCCCCAGTCAGTTACGCAAAATAAGTAGTGTGATGAACTCTTACTTTTTCCCTGAGAACAGCCTGTTGTGAATTAGCAGACACATTCTTCTGTGGTCTCTGGTAATACAATGCTCTATTGAAGGAAATCAAATGAACAGGATGAGAGGGCCCATTTTGACATAAATTCTTTCTTATATTCTTTACTGCATCCTCTTATCACCTGAGATTTCTATCTAAGGTAATTTCATTTCAATTTTTAAAAAAGTCCCCAAAAGGCTTTAACATGGGAGAGAAGCCGCTGTACCAGCAGCTGCTCCTGATGATTCCTCCTCAGGTGTGCTTAGGCAACAGCCCTCCTGTTCACTTGCTCTTCTCCCCCGTTTTCCTTCAGAACATCATAGGACATTGGGTAGATTTAGATTAGATATTAGAAAGAAATTTTTCACTGTGAGGGTGGTGAGGCACTGGCACAGGTTGCCCAGGGAAGCTGTGGATGCCCCATCCCTGGAGGTGTTCAAGGCCGGGCTGGATGAGGCTTTGAGCAACCTGGTCTAGTGGAGGGTGTCCCTGTCCATGGCAGGAGGGTTGGAACTCAATGATCTTTAAGGTCCCTTCCAACCTAAACCATTCTGTGATTCTATGACATATCTGTAAGTTGCTGCTTCTGAACATGCTTGTGGCTGAGGATGGAGAAAAAGCCTAGGTGGAATTACTGGCAGGGGGATTTGTGATCCTGTCTCTGAACCATACTACCTTAATAAATACTCAAGAACCTGTTTAACTTTTTCTTCTATTTTTTTGTGCTAAGCTGCTTGCAGAGATGAATTGTGCTCACGAGATCATAAATGGTATGCTCTGCAGTCCACCAGCTCTTATATTCAGAAAACAAAGATTTTGAAATGAGATTAATCATTTTTAAACATCCACAAAAGCTCTGAGATTACTGGATTTGAACTTTCAGACTAAAAAAAGTAGCTGAGTAAAACACTGTAGGTGGGACAAAAAAATACAAAAAAACCTTTGCCGTTGTTAGTTAGTGAGAGCAAGAACTTTCTCATGGCCCATTTTTCACAGGCAGAAAGTTGATTCAGAGACTTTTATCATTTGTATATGGGACCCTTGTTCAGCTTTGGTTTTGACACTGTGAAACAAGGATACTCTCCAGAAAAATAAATTAAGTCCTACTGAAACTTGAGGCTGGGCTTCTATTGCATTAAATATCTTTTCCAAGTCATCTGAGTTTGCAGCATTCATTCCATTTGGAAGACAATGTTCTTGGAGCATGGCATTTGCCTTTTTCAAAGCTGACTGGATTTTAAAAATTGCAATGAGTGCAGGTCAAGTTCTCATTTACTGGAGCATGCTCTTTCCCCTGCTGAGGGCAACAGCTCTAAAACCCACCCGAACTACTGAGACCCTCTGATCCACCTTGCTCCAAAGCAAACAAGAAAAATAAAGTTTTAAATACAAAATACTCATTCTATTTAAGTAATAGGCTATGACATTAAGGGATCCAAACCAAATGATAAAGAAGATGAAGCTAGTACATATATCATGCAGTTTTAATTGTTTCTTACCCTATAATGCAGAGTAACTTCATCCCCAATCTGCTCTGTTGTGTTAATAGCAGTAGGTACAGTATCGTTTGCTGCAATTATAACATGGTGTTCTTTGAAAACACTGCAGGTTAAGAAACAAAACAAAAACCCCAATAAGCACAAAAACTTCATAAAAACTCTAGCAGTTAATAATACTATAGGCATTTTCATTATTTCATGAATCCTCCAGGACTAGTCTTGCAATTAAGAGTGCACTGCTACTTCCACTGAAGTTCAACTCATCCATTTTCTGAGTAGTATTTGCTTTTTACTATGTATGTTTTAAATGTTTTGTTCAGATAAAACTACAAAATGAGCAAGTATAGTCCCTGAAAATAACACGAGGGCCTGATTTTGCTGTTCTTATTCTAGCTGTGCAGTCCCTTATCCTGAGTATTGCCATGTGAAACAGGCAGGGTCCTATAAAAGACAGAACAGAGTAAAAAGAGAAGAGAACCAGCATTTTCTCAGTTAAATGTTATTCCTTATGGGTCAAACAAAGGCTGGATTTGAACCATGAAATGTATCCAAAATGAATTTAATTAATTACATCCACACACTATGCAATATACTCTACTGATAATATTTATAATGTTTTACAGGGATGGAATTTAACTGAATTCTAGCTATTTCTGAAGATAAAGTGTACCACAAGACCTGCATCAATGTTTATGTCTGAATTGATAAAAAACCTCTCTGAGAATCTAAAATTAAGGCTAATTTTTGAAGCTGGAAATCAAACACCGTACCATGCAATATTATAGTGATACAAACTCACGGCCATCAGGAAGCTGGAAGTTTTTGCTTTCTTATGTACCTGAAACATTCATTCTTTGAATGAATACAGCAAAGTACAAGAATCAACAAAAGCTGCTGTTGTATTTGCAAACTGCAGATCAAATTCAGACAGAAAAAACTGAGATAAAGCCAGATAGGGACAGTAACTGCTCCATTATTTCATGTAACTGCTCTTTTCAGTGAGACCCCTGCTTCCTGTTCATGAATCTAGGAGCTGTTATCTGTGGATACTGAGCACAGACCAACAACAGAACAATACTATATTCTCCCTGAACACCTGCTATTTACTCTGCTAGCAAGTAAAAGTACAGAGAAGCATCAATACCTTACAAATATTAATCCTACTTCATATTTTACTGGAATTGTAACGTGTCCTCTGTTGTCACTCAAGGTCTCAGGTGGTTCTTCACTGTCACTAAAATAAGACAACATATGCCACTCAGATCAGACTGTGACAGTCATCTGCACACACAACACAACTACTAGGTGGGAAAGAATCTCAAGAAACAGAAATACCTATAGCTCTGGGCATGAAAAAACACTACAGTTAATTACTATCTCCTAAAAATGAATTCAAAAGACTATTTCCAGTAAGTAAAAAGTTAAATCCTGCACCAGTCCTACCTCAGAGATGCATTTTTGTCAAAATTATAGACTGCAGTTGACTGAATTAAAATGGATCAGGTAAGGGCTGCTGCTCTCACACCATCCCTGGATTTTGCAGGGACAGCAAACACTGAGGGCAAGCGCATTCCTCTACTGTATCACAGACCACTTTTGCAATGCTCTTGCTCTTTGAAGGCCAGACCTTCTTGTTTGGCACAAACTGCAGTTCATGCTAAACTATGCAGTAATTCTGTAGGAGAATAAACCTTTTCTGAAGGTAAAACTACTGGAAATTATGACTCATTAGTGACTCGGGCTCTAGAGACAAACCGCTATTTATTTAGTCCACTCAGTCCACTGCTGGACTGAGTACATCCATGAAGCTGCCAGCTCTACAGCTTGTTTAACTACTTGTGAGTTTAGAAAAGTCATCCTTGTTTTCCTATGAGCTTTCTCAGGAAAAAAAAAATCAGAAGGTAAACAAGTAATGATTGCAACTAACCTTGTTGCATATACATGAACAGTAACATTTTCCAGGAGATAAGATGCATTGAATTGGAACGATATTTTGAAGGAAATCTGTTTGGAGAAATACATTACACATTTTAAAAGAAAAAAAAAAAAGAAAGCATATTAATAATTTTTGGTCTGATGAAAAATTAGTAAATTTTTGCTACTTACATCTACAGAATCCTTATTCACATTTTAACACTTTTCTATGCATGAATCCACTTGTTTGAATTTCTCCCAACCAAGAGGGAAATCTAATAGTTATCTCTTATTAAACAGAAGGCTCAAATTTTCAGAACTGGGAAGCATCAATAAAACTTATTATATAGAATATTACAAATACATACCTAAATAATTCTTAATAGAAACCAACTGGTCTTGCAAGCAATTTATAAAAACAACTTTTTTTCTCTAATAAGAAAGAAACAAAGCTTCAACAAAGCTTCAAAGCCTCACAATTACAGTGGAGATGAGTTCCCTACAGAAGGCTTCTGGCATCTCACTTAATATACAGTAGAACACCTAGAATACTGAACAGAAGTGTTTACAACATAAAAAAAATAACTACTATGTCATCACAAAAATTCCCTCCTTGTTTTAACTAGGGCAAATCTATCACAATTTGGGACCACACAGAATTTGGGAATACTGTCCGAAACATGTCACTCTTCATATCCTGACTCTTAAGGGTAATTTTATATGAATCAAAAGTTTTGCTATTTGTTACTGTACAGGTTTTTTCAGCTCAGACTTTTGTTTTTCTTTTAACGTGTACAAATCTTCATTGCAATGTGAGTCAGGGAAAGTTGTCTTAGATATTCCTTAATATTTTAAAAAAATAGGTCCAGAAATAGGCTTCAAAAAAGACTGTATTAGGGATGCATATCTATGAATTAGAGATTAATTGATTTCTGAATGCAAAGGAGAGCGTGAAATTTCTAAATTTAAGGATCTATAGCTACAGACAAACTAACAATCAAAGCATGAAAGGAAAATGTGAAAAACAGAGTAAAGCTGGGAAGGGAGGATTGTGGGCACTGGCATTGGGTAGTATGCTTATTTGGCTCCAAGAACGTAACAGCTGACTTAATTCCTACAAGTCCAAGACACAAGCTGGAATGTGTATGTGGGAGGCAATGTAAGACGACATCTCTCCTGTTACTCCCTCTGTTATGCATCTGCAACGCAGACCTGATAACACAAAGGAACAACAAGAAACTGCCAGGAAAGAGGGTTGGTCTTATTTGAATGCAATTTGGTATCTCCCAATTCAATATCAGAACCATTTAAGTAAGGCTTAGATGCATATTTTCAAAGGCTAAGTTTAGCTAAAGCTCCCTCTCTATTCCAGGACGAGATACAGGCTTATCACTGGAGCTGTTCAAATTGGAGCTTGATTTCAAGTGGACTGCCTGCTGGAAAGGACTCTTGCTTCCCACTGAGCAGAGGCAAAGTCTTGACACCTGGCTTTGGCAGATCCAGGTTAGCATTTCCACATACCAGCTTATTCTCTTTTCAACCATATGACCAAATTTTATATACAAAATAACTAAAGTCATAGGCTACAGTCTGTCGAAAGCCACAGTACCTAATGCCTTATCAGTATATCCTAACCCATATCCTACCCAATATCCTATCCTTCTGGAGACAGACCCTTCTGGCTAGGTGTGCCACTTGCCTTCAGCCAGTGTCAACAACGGCACCTTTTACCTCCTTACATACCACAGCTGACTGCCCAGGTACTGAAGACCTGATGTTTACCTATCTGGCGCAGTGCAGTTCACATCAAGGATAGCTTGGGAAACATGCAGGGACAGGTTTTGCAGTGAATACAAGATGAAAGAAATTCAGAGGTGATAGGGACTGCCCTGGCCTTAGAATGAGATGGAGCAAGGAGAATGTGCATGCAGGGGAACTTTTTACCTCTTCTTCAGGTTTTAGAAATGGATATCCCACTTTACAGGTAATGTTGTGGTTAGATTCACAACTATCTTTCTGTACATCCTAAAGGAAAAAGAAAGTGAAATCATTACCTTATGCAAACTGCCTTTAAATTCTGACTAAGCTTCAAGGGCCTGTTGAACATATACACCATTGCTGCTTTTTCCTGTCAAAACATCATAAGAGTCAAAGCCTTAACTGAACTTGAACAAAAGTAGGAACTCACAACTCCTCCAAAATAATTTCCACCTATAGACATCTACATCAATTAGTAGCCATTATTCCCTTCCAGTGAAAGTGTTTGGAACATTAGGAATTATATACAAACTGGACAAAATGCAAATTAGTCATGGGGTCTAGCAGATCAACATACGTATAAGTACACAATTTTTAAGTGTAATTTTGTAAATGTGTTCCCAACTTGGAAATAAAATTGGCATTCATGCTCAATAAGTTATAGTCTCAGGGTTAGCAACAGTGCTATGGACCCCTGACTTCTCCTCATGTGTAACACCCAGGACCTCTGATTAAAAACAAATTTCTCCTAATGTTTCTCACCCCAACAGAGGTGAATTTGTAGCATATCTGCTGAGGCAGGAAGAAAAACAGGTACTTTGTAAATGATGTGTGAGGCAGGGATGAGGCAGGCAGTGATCAATGCTGTCCTGCAGAGACAGTACTTTTTCTATACACATGCAGAAGGAGAATTCTAGAGGAGGCTCAGGAGCTGAACTCATCAATAACGAGGCATTTCTGTCTGTACAAATGCACAGATTATTCATGGTGCTGATGTTCACCTAAGATGCAGGCACTTACTGTCCAAATGCCATTGTGAAACTTGTGCCTGTAGTTTAAGGAGACCAGGCAACAGTTCACTCAGGTCAAAATAAGTACACTGTTTTAGAGGGATAAACAAAGACAGCACTCCCAGGGAATCTCTTCCAATCAATCAAGATGATGCCAGAGCAGTGAAATTCAGGCTTAATACAAAGACTTCCTTAGATCTCCCTATCCATATAGGTTATGATAAATGTCATAATGCAAAAAATTCCTACCTCAATGCCAGCAAAAATAATATTTGGAGAATACTGAACCAAAACTCTGGTGTTATAGGCACTGTCTTTTTTGTTCTTCACAGAGAGCTGGATGGTGAACTTATCATTGCGTGACTTTACAATGAATGGAGAAGAGCTGTAAAATAAAGTGAGAATGTTGGACATCTTACCTTTTGAATCTGTTTTCAACATAAAAAGGAAATTCCTTCAGTGTCCAGACTACATTGCTTCTGATTTGGAAATTACACCATAACAATATCTTTTTAGACTACAGAATTTATAATTTACATAGACATTTTGTACAGATATCAAGTGATACAATAAACCCAGTGTAGTTACCTGTCTCCAGCTATGCTTGTTTTTACATTCAGAACAAGATCTGAAATGCACTTATTTTTGGCTCCACAATCTTTTGTGAAAGGAATCTGCAACAAGAATATTTTTATTCTCAATCTTATTACATTTATTATTAAAATTAATAACAAATTTTAATTCCTTATCTAATTTTATTTAAGGTCTTCTGTCTGACAATCAAAGACATCTCCCCTAATACTAATCAGTTAAGCATGCCAATATCCTGTAGAATGCACAGGTGAAACATAACCTTTCTACTTATGTCATTCGTCTGGATTAGAAAAAGACCCTCCCTCTTTAGCCAACTTGTGGACAATACTTTCAGCTCTTGTGTGGGCTATAAGCTTTACCTTAAATAGTTTGGTTATTAATACAGAATCTTGCTGACTTACATATTCTGATATTGAATTTGGCAGGCTGCTATCAAGAACAGGTCCACTCTCCGGATCAGAAAAATTGAACTCCAGCAAAACTTTTACAGAGTCCTGAAAGTCAGGCTTATCCTAGAACATAAAGAAAAGAAAATTGCTGTTATGGACATCCACTTTAGTACCTAAGGAGGTTAAAAAAGCCCAAACAATGCTGAGGTAAAGTATTGTTCAGTCACACTGTCGCCATCCTTGCTAGAGGAGCATCTGAATGATTGCAATTGATGATAAAGCATTTAACATGCACGCAAATCCTTATAAATATTTACAAATGTTTTTGTGTATCTCATCTCATCATACAAATGTCACATAGCCTGAGCATATCCAACACAGTTTCATTTAAGAATGTCATGGAATGGTCAACTCATTGACTTTCCTCTTTTAGTTGTGCTTAAAGGATCAGTGAGATGAAGAACAGAGGTATCGCCTTGCACAAAGTCAAACTGGGGCCTGCTGTTAGGACATATATTGCATATTCAAGGAAATTCTAGGCATAATTTATCATTAGTTTTGAATTATGATACAACTGTGAAGTCAATAAACATTAGTTACAATCTGAGAAATTTCATACTCACAGTTGCTTAGTACATTTCTGTTTTGCAGTGAATGAGTATTCTCTATCCCAAACTGAATTTGCGAGTTTTTAACTGTATTTTAGTAAGAGGAATTGCACTAATACGGAAACTAGACTTCTAGCTCACATACTCCTGCTGAGTTTTGAATGCACCTAAACTATTAACTACGACAGCTGCTTAGTTCCACTAAGTGTGTTATGCTCTTTCTTAGGACAGACACAAAGAGACAGGTAAATAGACTGTACATGTAAGTAAATAGTTTATATCCACATCTATATACAAATATATAAATCCTAAGTAGTAAACAAATTTTATGTACACTTAAGATTAATTCTGGATGAAGATTTTCTTGTTCAATTTACAATTAATGGAGTACATTTGGTTTATTATAATGTCAACATGAGAAAAACACTTTAAATGATTTACTTGCCAACATGTAGAAGTTATGTTTAATACAGTCTGACCCTTTGATAGTTATATTTTTTTGCATTTTCCTCTCATGGCTTTCTGTGAACAAGCTTCGAGATATTTGTCTCTGTGCGTCAAGAGTAACCCAATACTGCAGACCTGCAAAAGAAGTTGAGATCCGTATGACAAACCAATTTGCCTCTACATATTCTTTTTTTTCCCCCAGTATCTTAAATGGACTTTGAGCAGCGATTTTAAAAGGGTTGCATTCCATTTTTCTGAGAAATAAACGAATGTGAGCATAGCAGTTTAATAGCGTAAAGATTCCGTAACTTAGTGCTCTTCTACTTACTGGATTCAAATGTATTTGCCTTTGACTTTAGTCTGGTCTTAAAACAAATCGTGGCATTTATGCATATCGTTTTTCTTTTATTTATCTGACAATTTTGTTGTTGGATATTGATGCTTTTGGGTACAAATTGCATGGAAACATTTACTTCAGCCACATCACGAGACCTTAACAAAAACACAAAGAGAGAAAGTGCCTTGAAAATAATAGCAGCAACTTTTCCATTTAAGAATGAACTTAAAAAATATTCAACATTCAACATCAAAATGCACATATGTGATGGTCTAGACAAATAACTAACTATACACTCTATACACAGTAGCAGTAAACAACAAATTAAAGAAAAAATGGCCACAAGGTTTCTCCACAGTGCTGTGCTTGTTGCAGAACAGACACCAGACGAAAGGAAACATTCAAAAGCAGCTCTATAGAGCCAGTCCCATTTTAAAAGAGACTGAAGACCTGGACCTATCCTTGAGGGTATCGCTAGATGAACATATTATTATACACAAGCTGGAGGGTAGCATACCACCTCTTAGGCTATGGGTAACTAAACAGGCTGAGATTCACTAAAAATTTGCTTCAATTTAACTCCCTTTTATCCCTGTCCATGCAACACATTCCTGCCTCTCCCTCTGCTATAACTCAGTTCTTTTTGCTTTTGAGTATGCTGATACACTAAACCAACAGCAAATTTAGCTGGCAAAACAGCTTGCTTCAAATTTGTGGTCTAAACAATGCAGTGAAGAGGCATCTCATTGCATTTACAGATGGAGTTTTCAGAAAGACAAACTACCAGATGAAGGTGAGGAGAAGCTGTCAGCTTGAGGATGGTAGAAAGACCTGACTAACTTGATCACCTAGCAAGTGTGCTAGTTGGAACAGTAGGACAAGGAAAGCAAGGATCTGACTTAGCAATTACCTTACCAGAGAGTTTTAGTTGTGCTTTAGAAAGAAGGGATGACATGCTACCTTGTTTATGTCTCTTACTGGTATTTTTCTGTTCTCCCTTAAAAAATGTATTACTCATTATACCATCTGAAACATGCTCTTTTGTAAAGAAAATTAATTCACTGTTAACCAGAAATTTTAGTCAATTTTTCCCAAAATTTTCTGCAGGGACTCAAACTAGAGTTTTCTTGTTAGGAAGTCAAATGAGTTTTCTTAGTGATCCCTTTACATTTCAATTTCTCCTTGATATTGCTAATAAGATGATATGCAGTATACTGTAAAAAAAGTTTTTTTCTGTTTTACTTGGTGCCACAAGTGGAATCAGTTTCTGTTCTGAATATGATCTAGAAAGACAAGGTCTTCACAGTAGGCTAACAAGGTTTCTAAAACATTCCTGTATTTGTTACTGCTGTCCATCAAGTTTAACACCAGCTCCTCCAGAGAGACATGAAAATATGACTATTTACAGACAGTGTCAATGCATGAGATGAAACCAGTATCCTCACAACAGTCCAAACAGTACCGCGCGCAAGTTACACCAGTAACCCAGGGCAAATGGGTACTTTCCAGCCCGACAGCTGCTGTGAGCATCCGTACCAGAAGAGGGCAGCCCCACCAAGGCCTCCAATGGTGACATCAATCAGCCCGTCATCGTTCAAATCCATTTCTCCATGCACAGACTGGCCAAAAAATTTCACTTTTTCTCCATCTCCACCTGATGCAATACGCTGTGAAAAGCATTAGGAGTGCATATTGAAAGATTTTATAAAAACATTCAAGACACATTTGTTGGCAGTTAGATGACTGTTAGACTCTTTAAATACATTAAATTTTTATTACAATACTCCTAAAATGGTTACCATGGTGATGAACACACTATAAATTTTCAGAATTGCAAAATATCTACTTTTCTGGCTCTACAGAACATTTCAGAATGTTTCTAATAAAAACATGCAAATATACTTTCTAACAATGTTAGAGTTAAATTCAGTTAAAGCAGTGTGAGTTTAAAAGTACAGAGCACTTTAAAAAAGAAGCTGTCATGACAGGTCGAGACACAGTTTGATACTATGTTGGGAAGACATGTGAAAACAGGATTTGTGCTATGTACACTTAAAGCAGCTGCTAATCTTTAAAGTTTTATTTCATACCTGTGAATATTTTTTACTGATTGTGTTGCCACGGCCATGATAAATATAAACAGCTCCCCGATGATCATCCTCTAAGGGAGAACCTATTACAATGTCATTATATCCATCAAGGTTGAGATCCTTCACTGCAGCAATTGCAGTCCCAAAGCGTGCACCACAAGGCTCATTTTTAAGAACTTTGCAGGTGTCCTGCTTCAATGGTGAACAGCATGTTTGCTTTATAGGTTCAAGAGTCATCTGGTATTCAAACTTTGTCTGTGAAAGAACAGATTGAGAGTTTGTGGATTTCCACCAACATTTTAGCAATGCAGGCTTTTAAGAGCTCCTGTCCATAAGACAAACTGATGAATTAAATGAAACAATTACATCCTACTCCTAGTGACTGAGTGCAATTAGAAACTGTGATTTTGGAACTATAATTCAAATGCTCTTTCTAAGCAGCAGGTGAGAAAGACATTCTCACTCCCTCTCCTTCTGCATCTAGATGGTTACTCATGATTCTTGAAGTTAGAGGTTCACAGGAAAGTGTAGCAGCATAACGATATTTGGATGTTGTTGTAAGTAAACCGCTTCATTCTTAAGATAGTGTAAAGAGTTTCTCTAAAGCCATTCTCTTAATCTGAGAAGCAAGCCAAATTTCTGATGAAACACAGATGGCAATACTGTTATTCTAGAACAAAAGACAGCATTTCTCTTACATAGACTGAATTCTGCCCTCAGTAGACACATACTCCATGGCCTGACATATGTATTCTTCTGGTCTAGTCTGCATCCTAAACCAAAAGAACATACACAGTGTGGTATGTAACAAATCTTTCCAAGAGATTGGCACCATGAGTTCCATGTTAGAAATTAGCAGCAGCAAGAAGCTGCTGCATCTCTTTTATCTCGATAAAAGGAAGCACAGGAAAAACAAATTTCAAACCCTCACAGTACTGGAGGACATGAAATTCTTGTTTTCTCGCCAACCCTATTCACCAGCAATTTGTTGTTAGCAACATGCATGTAGAAACTGGAAGAGTTTCCTGCCCAATAGATCCAGTCGTTTCAGGTTGCTTCTTGCAATAGTAATTTAGGAGACCATCATTGCTAGGATACACTTTGACAACTGTTATGATGATTCACAGTGATCTTTATGTCCAATCTAAATCTACCCTCTTTCACTTAAAAACTTGCCTCTTGTCCTGTCACTACACTCTCTGATAAAGAGTGACTCCCCATCTTTCCTGTAGGCCCCTTTGAAGCACTGGAAGGCTGCTAGAAGGTCTCCCCAGAGCCTTCTCTT
Source organism: Pterocles gutturalis (assembly GCF_000699245.1). Lineage (NCBI taxonomy): Eukaryota > Metazoa > Chordata > Aves > Pterocliformes > Pteroclidae > Pterocles > Pterocles gutturalis. The sequence continues at coordinate 31,882 of NW_010126686.1, forward strand.
CTCCAGGCTGGACAACCCGAACTCTCTCAGCCTGTCCTCATAGGGGAAGTACTCCAGCCCTCTGACCACCTTCATGGCCTAATACTAATGATACTAATGATACTAGACTTAAAGAAGACAAAAAGAAGAAAAAGTATGCATAGACATTGGAAGGAGAGACTTATCAAACTAAGAAGTTGAGGTGTAGCTGATATATTCCTCAGTCTAGTCATGACATGCTTAGGGGTTGTTGGATGTACAGGCGTTAGCCCCAGGTTAGTAAGCAAGTCACGACGATACTGCAGCACACACTTTTAGGATGGATGAGCCCTACTGTTTCCCTAATCTGTGAAAGCAAAAAGAAAATCTGATAGAAAATTAATCTTATAAATTTGCATCTATGCCTTATTGCACCTTACAGCATATAGTGCTTATCTATATAATATACTCCATCAGAAAAAAAGGTGAGAAAACAAGAGTTTGGGAAAGTTTTCAAAAATAATCTGCATTATACTCCCAATTGTCAAAATCATGTTTCTCTGTTTTCAACAGGTCATCTTCCCCAGCGTAAATTATCATATTTCTTTAAAATAAAACATGAAGACAGTGAAGAGAATGTTCTGTTCCTGGTCAATAAACACCATCCTTACCTTGTTCAGACTATAAACATATACTTTCCCTTGCTCTTCTTTCTCAGTTCCCATATACATAGGAGCTCCAACAAGAAGAAGGTCTGTAAATGAGTCCCTATTGATGTCGATTGTGGTAATAACACCTCCAAAGTATGACCCAATCTGCAGGAAAACATAAGGTACAAATCAGATACAGAGTCAGCAACATCATGTAACATTTCCTGTTGAGAGACCTGTTTTATGGTTGCTTACAACTACACAAAAGTTAACCATTAGGTAGAAATTTTCTTTGCTACTTCGAAGATCTTTTTGGTCTGTTTGCCTTTGAAGCTTGTTTTCTGTTTTAGGGTTTGTTGTCAGATTTTTTAATTTAAGAATTTAATTTTCAACTCTCCTGAGTTTGAAAGGTACCAATGGTGCCTTCTACCTGCTAAGGGGAGGAGGGCCCCTTAAGACAGCATTTGAAAGAAGTGTCTTGGGGAAGGCCAGTTTTCTCTTCAGTCCCAACAATAATACATAGAAGGAGCAAAATCAACAGTCTTAGGCTTGCTAGGGGAAAAAGGTAGGATGGTGGACAAGAGCTCTGAGACAACACAGTGCAGGCAGTCTCCAAAAATTCCCAAGTTGCCACTGAATGCGGAGGAACAAGATCTACACAAAGAGCTAGATACATTTATAGTCTGGGTACAAGGTGTGGGATTTATTTGATTGCATTCACTTCACATCTAAGCTAGACACCCTGCATTTCCTTTACACTCAACATGGAAGCAGTCTCTTCTAGTGCAAGATGCATCTCATCTCACTTCATGCTTCCAGTAGGCCAGTTCCTTCACACCTTAAAAACGCCTGCTTTCCTTCATTGACTCTAAAAGGATTCATTGATCAGATGAGTTGCAGATGTCAGCTACAAGTTAAAATTAGGTAATCTTAATTCTCCTTAAAGAAGCTTGTACTGCAGCCTGGGAAGACCCGAGTAGGCAGGTCTTTCAACCTTCATGTGCATAATATTGTACTACCATTTTTAATTATGTGATTACTTCCTGTTTTTTTCCCGCAGGAATAGATCTCAGTGAGCTGCTACTCAATATAATAAGCAGCTACTCAATATTTCCTGTTATCCCATATTATGCTCTTGCACAGAACCCTGCTTGTTGAACCTGCTTCCTGACAGAGACATACCCCTTCCGCTCAAAAGAAAGAGAAAATTGCAAGTACACAGATGGCTACAGCCACTTTGACACTGGGGAAGGCTTAACTCATATAGACAAATTTTCCCAGGGTCACTGACTACTGTAGAATCTACTTTCCATCACTTACTGTACCAGACTAGCTACCTAACCTTTCCTTCTGATCTTGCTTAGGATCCCATTTCATTTGCTCTTCTGATGCAAAGTTCTCATTTGAAATCGCTATTTCTGCTTCTTGCACCACATTCCTCTCATATGTTAATCATGAATGCATACTTACTTGTTCTCCTTTTAACCTCTGAAGTACTTGTACCTCTCTTCCTTCCATTTTATAAATGATAACTTGGCCAGTGTGATTGTATCGTGGCTGTCCTGCTATGTACAGTACGCCCCCAGGTGTGAGTGCTGAATTCACAGTATATCCTAGGAAGCAGAAAAGAAGTCAAGATGCAGTACACACAAAATGCATCAGAAGTACTTGCTGAGATTTAGAGCCTTTTTAGGGCTTATTCTACCACTAGATGTTTAGTCCTACTCATGCTAGAGAATAATATCAGAGTTAATAAAAAGATCTGGATGTGTATTTGTCTACAGTCTCAGAGCCATGAGCACCACTATGTTAATAAACCTGTTCAGAGACTGGTGAGTCATGTTCACTTTGCCGTTCTCACACAGGGTAAGATGATTATGGTGCTGATGAAATAACTCACGAATAGGTGGTTGAAAAGAACAGTTGTCACTGGCTCACTGTCAAACTGATGGAGTCTTACAAATGTAATTCTGGGGGCAATTTGAACCTAGATCTGTTTAATATTAACAACAATTTAACAACTTTGGTGAAAGAATAATTAAAAAATTTGCAGATGAACCAAAACTCTGCCAGGGTTGCAAGTATTACAGAGGATAGGATCTAAATTTAAAATGATTTCACCAAATTTGAGATATTAAAACAAACAGCTAATGACATTTGCAAAGAAGACAAACAGTGTACTTAGGGGAAAATAAATATTCTAGTGTTGATTGTTCATCTTTGAAAATGTGGCTTAGATGAGATAACAGAGCAAGCGGAACCATGAGGTGTAGAAAGACAGACCTAGAGAAGAGAGCAAGGCTGCTGACACTTTTTCGCAGAAAAGGCTGAGAGGAAAACAATAGCTTGCCAATATGCAAAACATTATTACAAAAAAGAGAGTGGTAAACTGTTGTTCTTGTCCATTAACAGAAACCAGCTTAATTTTAAGAAAAGATTTAGGCTGAATATTGTGTAAAACTTTTTAACTATCAAGGCGTAGAAAAAATTGATAAGAATAGTAGAGGAATCTGTGAAACTTTTTTTGAACAGACTAGGCATCTCTGTTGGGGGGTAATATAGATATACTCAGGTCTGTAAGTGTCTGGACTAGTTTTTTTGATTGTAGAAGTAGTAATTTAAAAAAAAAAAAAAAGAACAAGAAAATAATACAGTAGACATGTCCATACATTATACATTTCCCCAGGCTCCTAAAATATAAGATAATATTCTGTAAGATGTGTTTGTGAATGAGATTTGAGAGAGGTCTTGTGGTAAAAAGTGTTACAAGATGGGCTACTTCTCTTACCTAGATAGGCTGCAAGGGGTTCATTTTTTTCTGAAAGCCTGTCACGAAAAGTGTCATTAGCTGGTATTGAAATACCACTGTCCTTCACCATGACCACTGTGCCATTCCAGTCATAAGCTCCAACTGCTCCAAGCATGACCCAATCCTTATGTAGAGAAAAACAAAAAGCCTGTTCTCTGTGTGAACCATCTTTAAACATTCATTCATCATGATGCTCACATTTTGGGTAATGTTTCCCGTATACTTACATATGTAGCCCTGCTTTTCCTATTACAGTATAGCCCTTATGGTCATAGTATGTCTCCCCCCTCTTTTTTTTTTTTGGTCAAAAATGCACCCAACAGGGCCATTCAGGAAAAATAGCAGAATGAAACTTCAGCACACCATCCCAGGCCAAACAGGAAGACAAAATGGATGCTAATCAGAGAATACAACACTTACATGCATTTCCCAGAAAAACTTTCAGAAATTCGAACCTTTCTCTGTTGAATGTGTGAGTCTTGTATATTCTGCAAGAGCCTTTTGTCAATGAGAAATGGTTTGCTGACCTTTCTTGCCTGAAGGCATGAACATAATGTTCCACATAAGACAAACACCAGAGATCTTGAGTCTGTCAATGTTCCAAGGACTGAGGACCTACTTCTGAAGTGAGGTTCTGATGATAGCAGGTCAGTTGTTTGTGAACTTCAAGAATATGCTCTACCAAGCAGAAAATCTTATAAACAATCTTTGTGCTCCCTATCAAGATTATACTTGTTTCTAAGGTATGATGCTTCACCATCTGAAGCATCATACATGATGTAGTGCAGAGTAAAAATGAACAGGGAGTACTTCTGCAATAAAGTAGTTATGTTAAATCACACTGAAGGTCTCTTATTCTCTTTTTTACCAGTGATATGCTGAGCTGTATACAAACATATGTTTTCTTACATATGTCAGTTTGTCTTGGATGGCTTGATTTTTGTTCAGTTCAGTTGTGCTCTTTTCCACTATCACTGCTTTTTTGGATCTTTAAATTTTATTTCCTCCTAGTTCTTTTGATCTCATGTTAAATTTTAATTTCATTTGTGTACAGTCAGCAGATCATCACAACGGATACTTTTTGATTTTTCAAGAAAAAATAAAATACATAGGGAGTGATTTTCTGCTAATACAAATTCCCAGGGATTTTTGCATCCCAGTTTAATGTTCACCCCCTGAGAACTGAAGTAATCAATGTGTTAACAGAACTAAGAATATGTTGTGCTACTAATAATGCAGATCATATCCATGATAGAAATATCCTTTTTATATATATTCTGTCTCAATTTCACTGGTACAATCCAGTATCAAATGATACATTAATATTTAGAGAGAACAGTTTTATAGTTCACAGGATCATAGAATGGTTTGGGTTGGAAGAGACCATTAAAGATCATCTAGTCCAACCCCTCTGACATGGGCAGGGACACCTTCCACTAGACCAGGTTGCTCAAAGCCTCATCCAGCCTGGCCTTGAACACCTCCAGGGATGGGGCATCCACAGCTTCTCTGGGCAACCTCTTCCAGTGTTTCACCACCCTCATTGTAGAAATTTCATCTTTATGTCCAATATAAATCTACCCTCCTTCACTTAAAACTGTTGCCCCTTGTCCTGTCACTACAGGCTCTGAGAAAAAGTCTTTCTCTGTCTTTCTTAACGTATTGTAGACTATTCTCCGTAGAAAGGGCTACGGGACCATTACATCTAGAGTTCATGTGAAGAAGGTACTTGTTCTCTTAAGCTTTCATTGTTTATAATAATTTTTTACAGACATTTTACAAAAAGAAAAAAAAACAAATCACAAAACAAAAAAACCCCACACCAAACCAAAAAGCAAAAGAGATTATGGGAAACTCCAGAACTTCCAACAGCAAACAGGACTGTACAAAGAATTCTGAAACACTCATTCCAAATTCATGCCATCACCAAGAAAAATCTACTTTGTAAAAGAATTTCTATTCTCCAACAGTTTGTTTACCTGAGAATAATGAGCACTGAAACCAGCTTGAGACATTTCCATTTCAAATGAGGCGGCCTGCTGGTCTGTTGTTGCTATTGAACAGAAAAAATTAAGTTTCAAAAGTAAATTAGTTTCAATCTGAAAAAAGTATCTCAACAGTGTAATGAAAGTGCTCATGTGATAGTAAAGGATAGCATAATTAACAAGAATACTCAGTGAATATAGTTTGCCATAGATTTTTATAATAAACACAGAAATTAAGATCTGTGTTAAATGCTACTATTAAGTATGAGAGTTTCCATTTTAAGATCATGTCTCAGAACTTGTCCAACAAATATTTCTGGGATAAAATTGACCAGATTTGACCTCAGGCTGACGGTAAATATGTTTGGAATGTTTGATTAATATGGTTAAGCCATTTTCCACTTGAGCTAAGTGAACAATAAAACACCAGCCATGTAACCCCAGCTTTGTATTCAAGCAACTAAAAATTTGCAGGCAGCTGGAGAAACTTTAAACGACAAACATTTGATGTTTGTATGAATGTTCGCAAAGAACAACATAGGAAAATCTCAGCTGTCCAAGATTCATAAGCCTCAGGGAAGAGCCTGGGAGCTATAATCCTGCCCAGAAAGTCAGATGAAAATCTTCCTGATTCTCTTAAGCGACTTTGAAAAAAAAAAGGTATCAGGTGACAAATTTCAGTATCTTGTCAGGTAGTCATACACTAGTTATTAAACTCTGATGAGCTGCTTTGCTCCTAGAGACACTTGCAATATCACCAGGGAAGGAAAAGATCTGCCTCTTCCTCTACTTAAAAGCAATACTCAAGGACTATTTTGCCACCTTAAGTGGCCCCGTAAGATAGTTATGTTCTGCATATTGAGTCCTCAAGAGCAAGATACCATAATGGGTAGTAGAGGGGAACTACTGTGAAATCTGCTCTGATGCTTGACCAGAGAGAGTTCACAATTTTCTACCAGCTGAGTGCTGAGGTAAACCTCCAACTGTGTGAATAAAACATCCATAGCAAGCCATGGCTGCATGAATTTCAGGCATCTGGACTAAATAATACTGAACTTTTGATCCTCAGCAACTAAAACACAGAGGTTGCTCTCTGAGACATGATGTCTGCTAATTGTTGGGATTTATAGCCAGTCATCGGAAAGAGACATGATCTCAAACACAAAATGTTTGACACAAACATGGACCATCATGTTTCTCAAGATGTAGCTGCTTTGCTAAGTCTGAAAAAGTCCCTTTTAAGCATAAATCTCTTAAGTTGCACATTTGCTGATAAACAATATTTTCCTGTGGTAAAGGATGCTCCTTAATGAGCTGAGAAAGACAGGACTCTCACAGTCTGAGACAGAGGACAATGCCAGCACTGTTGGTGCATGCAGCTCTGAATGCTACTCAGATAACAGCCCTCAGTCTAACTTTCCATTGAGTTTCAAACTGCCAAGCATCCTACAAAGGATATTTTTGTACCTGCCTACGGGTTGGATAAAACATAAAATTGCTGTTAAAACCAGAAGTGCATGCCATGAGACACAGAGGCATATGAAAAAGATTATGTGTAAAAATCGACTGGCTGTCAAGTATGGGTTTTTGTTGGATTTGATTTTTCAACCCTCTCTCATTTTTCCTTCACAATTTTTTAAAGGCCAAAACCAAAAAGAAAACAATTAATCCAAGAAAAAAAATTAAATGTACTGCTACACTGGCAAGAGGCTCTTTAGATTGAGAATTTAAACAGATTCAGATGCAGAATATCAAGAATTCAGCTACAGTGTATGAGTTTAATTAATCTTTTCCACACTGCACACATCCAATAAACTGGATTGTCACCGGAAAGCTGGGTGGGACAGAATTAATCTGCTTTTCTCCCCCACCATAAAGATGTGTCCATGGACACAGTTGCAAATCTAGAATAGCTCCTGGAACGCTTTGGGAGGGGACAGGAAAGCATGCCTGAAGAATCAACAGAAGCTGATTTAGTCATCAGCCTCTTCAAGCTCCAGCCTTACCAACCCATTGGAGGAACTCAACCTTGCTAAGTTTTGACAAAAAGCTAAGATCCCATTTTCAGTTCCTATTCTGATTCTCTTGCAGCCAGATTATGTGACTTCTGTGACTTTCACAGGTGGACGAGGTGACATTTCTTGCCTCATATCACAGGTGTCTTATATAGAAATCATAGCACATCTGAGTTCCTAGTGAAAATCTGGAAATTAAGAAGCCTTTTGGGAGTGGTGAAATCACCTACCTGATCACTTACAGTGTAGATGAAAATAATTTTCCACATTTTTTGTGTCAAATATATTTTTTGTAATACAGCCAAGTTTATATAAAATAAAAATTCAAAATAAGGAAAATAGATCAAGGCACAAATATCATAACAGTTTATAACAAGTTAATGTTAAATTAAAAGTAAAAATATCCAAGAAATACATATTTGTTACTGCATCTTTTCCAGAAAATTACGGCTGAATTCAAGGAGTACTGCCAAACTTGTTGATACTTAAAGAGGTACAATAAATTTAAAGTACCAAAATACTGAAGAACATGTTGATGAGGATTAGTCTGACTACCATATAAACAGATAACATTTACACAATTTATTCAAGCAGTTACCTTCACCACTGATAACATAACTACATATTTTTGGATATTTTTTTAAGTTACAGAACTTATTTACTGTTCAAATGTTTTGTAATTTTTTTCTGTAGATTTGAGGAATGAATTACTAAAATCAACGGAAGGGTTAGGGCTGGTGATATAAAGCATTCCCCACTAGCAGGGAGTTCAAGCCAGCAGAATTTACTCCACTATTTGGAGGCTGGGGTTTAATGTGACAGATAAGTACCACCTAATGGCTACTGATTGCTAAAAGGGACAAGGCAGAGTGTGACACAGTGAGACCATCTCTTCCAGTGGCAGATAATTGTTCAAAGGGTTGAGCTATGGCATGAACCCTTGAATCTGAGTACACTGATATCTAGAAACTCAGTCATGTTAGGTCTTATATATCCCTTGTCTGTTGTCACGACTAGCAGTTGATTAACTTTTTATTCTATATTCATTATATTTAACAGGTGTAACTAACAGATTTTATTCTACTAATGAAAGACATTAGAGAGTTGTCTCACTTTTCTAGAAGTACAAAGCACAAATTGAAGACTAAGTTTTCAATTTCTGTTTGAACAACTATTTTTCCACTGAAAGTGTATTCTTCATAGTAAACAGAGACTTAACAAAAGAGCCCCCTATTCAATGAACTCTGAAGCACTCAATGAGTTTAAGTAGGCTATATTTTGGGCTTTAGAGAGATTACATTCTCCTCAAATTAATCTCCTTCAAAAATGAGGAAACAAAATTTTTCGTAAAGAAAAACATAAGAACACATAAACTGGAAAAATATTTAGTAATAACCAGCTGGAAACAATAATATTTGATGAAGCTAAATGATAAAATAAACAACCCCTAAATATGGCATTAGAAGAAAATATAGAGAAATATAGCTCCGATTTAAAAAACTTTAAAATACACTCTCGTATTTGTACTATTTATTGACATAAAAGTGAACATTATCTTTCGTTTCAGATGTAAACTACATAATTCTAGATACTTGAAATTGAGATGTTGGAAAAAATAAGTCCAAACAGATGGATGTTTTCTTTATCCCTTCAGAGTTGTCCAGTATAGTTTATAACTAATAAACTCAGTCTGTTACCAGTTGTGTGCTTGAAACAAACAGAGATTTGGAAAGCGTTGTCTAGTTTGTGTGGAGAATTTAAGCAGACATTATGAGAGAATTGACTTTCTGTGCTAAAATCTGCATATCATGAACATTATATATCTTGTCGACTCTATGCACGAAGTCCATCTTAACTTGCATAGCAAAGGAATATGATATAACTAATAACTAACCACAAAGAGAACCTAAAGGTATAGGCCGACGACCACACGATCATGGGGTAACCAGGCTATGGCCTGGCAATGCTTTTTTACCTAAGGGAAGGCAATATTATGTTTACCCCAGCTAAAACAGTAACGCTTACTCACACTTTTAGGCTATAGTCTCCACAGACTCTAACCCCTCTGAATGTATTTCACTTAAGTATCTGTGTTTTCGAGGCCTATTGCAAAATACTTTCATGATCAGCATGAAAAAAGTAGCTGCATAACAGATTTTATGCAGCACAATACATTCCAAAGGAAGATAAAAGCAGATGGTCTTCTATTTGCTTCAGTCGTAATGCAGGCATGAAGTACAATTTTAAATAATATCATACCTTCCAGGGCAAATATTCTCTCTCCAAGTGCTTCAACAATAGTTACAAGAGCTAATTCATCTGAGACATTGAAGAAATGCTTTTCAGTAGGCCTACTGGCAATTGATTTTATTTCCTCCACAAATTTTTCAGTACTTAAATTTCCTCTGCTGTAGCTGCCAAGAATCTAAAGAGAATTTAAAAAAAGAAAAGTCAAGGATACATTTTATAACCTGTTTTAAAAGATACCTTTGAGGCAGGTTGTCAAAGAATATTTGGAAATAATATCTGACCTGAACTTTTTTCTCTTAAAACCTCCCTCAAATTGATTTGAAACCATTATTATCCAAGGAGAACAGAACTGTATGAAGGCTCAGTTGTTTTTCTGAAAATATCAAGAATAGCAAAGAAAGCAACTGTATGGTGTAATGCCTGCTATGCTCAACTGTCCTTTTTTTTGCCTTTGTGACAAAATGCTAATGGTTTATTCAATGATTCTATGATTTGTTGAAGTAGGCCTTCATTTAGGAAAAAAACAACATAACAACACCCAAACCAGAATCCACAGTTGCACTGGCTTCCGCACAGGTGGCGCCAGTTCTCCCCATAGTGTGGTACATTAGCAATTAATGACTAGTTAATTACGCATAGAATAATTCTTTTTTGTGTGCAGATTTGCCCTACAAATACATATAACAACAGCATTCAGAGTTAGCAACTCCATCACAGTACAAGACCTTAGATTTGGCTTGCAATTTTAACACCACTGCTGTAAAAATTCAGGATGGCTCAGAACAAAATGACTCACTTGTCCAATTCCCAGACCGCCAAGTATTTTTCACGGAAAAAAAATGCTCTATACCCTTAACTTGATTTGAGAGGGAAATAAAACCGAAACTCCCATGTTCTAGCATTCCTGGAAAAACGAACAATTCATATTTGGTTCTAGACAGAGATTTTATGCCTAAAAATTATTGCAGCTTCAAAGACAAATTTTCCTTCATGATCTCTAGATTTATGAAGGCAGTGACAATTTGTGTGCTGCTTGATTCAACTTCTGCTTTATGTCTTTCTTTAAACTAAAGATAACATCTTTCTTGAAGTTGCGGGGTTCCATACCACCTCATTGTACCAAAACAAAGAAAGACAGAAATAGAAAAGCAACTTTCCAAAGTACCTTCAAAATTAATGAGAGGAAACATGATTTGAGTATTGTATACACAAATACAGTGGAAAGTTCACACCAAATCTGTCATTAATGTGTCCATATTTCTTGATATGGGTAAACTTCCATCATGTTCATCCTCTCTTTAAGCTACTAAATTTGCTCAACACGAAAATGACAACTACAGGATGCCACCAGACAAAACAACCAGGATAAACCTGGTTTTTGTTGGTGGTTTAGATTTGCCTTTTTTTTTTTTTTTTAAAGTAGGTAATGTGTCTGTAGAAGTTGCTCAGAAGATTTGAACTAATCCACTCTGATCAGTACTGCTCTTATCAAAAAGGATTTGATTTTATACTGCCCCTCAAACTCTTTCTCCTTTTTCTTCACATGCACGCAGACCTGTCATCACCAGGAGGACAGATGGATGGCTTTTTCTTATGTGCTATAAAATTGGAAAGCAAATTTTAAATTTCTTTTTTCAGCTTCTTTCTTTTTTTCTTCTCTGAAATTATTATATTTCCCTAAAGATTCCATGAAATGAACTTTTAAACAGAAATTACATTTGGAAGACGAAACATGCTTTAAAGATTCTGAATTTTCCCATTAAATTTCACTTACAGCAATAGCAAATCTCTGAATGTTTTCATCTTCACAATTATCAATCACTTCTTGTAATCTGTAGTTGTCATGTGATTCCCCATCAGTCACAATAACCATTACTTTTTGTACTCCTCTTCGTGCACCGTGAGCCTCAGTAAAAGCCTCTTTCCTGAAGGGAGCATAAAGCATTTGGAGAAAGGCAATATCAGCATTTAGCACATGCATCATATTTACATAGTCAACGATAAACAAAAGAACATTAACTAAGACACAGGAAAAGGAGACTCATATTAAGCATGAACAAACAACAACAGTAGTTCACATCCAAAGTGTTTCACAAGCATTCATTCATTATTCATTCATTACAGAGCAACAGCAGAAAATACAGTGCTGGGTAGTGAAGAATTCTTCCCCTCTCCAGATAAACATCTGTCACCTTAAAATAGCTTTTGGCAGCTTATAAAAAACATAACCAACACCCCCTCCCCCCACCCTCCCATCCCAAAACCCACATACAAAAACCCCACCTATTTCAACCCCACAGCAGCACTTGAAGTGGTCAAAGTATTTACTCAGCTGCCTGCACACCTCTGTGCATCTACAGTAAGACTGAGTGTTGGGGATGTGGCAGAAGTAAGTTTCAGGTGAGTGGAGGCAGGTGGGGCTGACCAGTCGAATTTTAGTCACAGATGGGCAAATGGGCAGTGAGGTTTTGGGCAGCTGCTCATGCAGATTCTGGATGGGACCACAAAGGGTGAGGCTGGATTAGGGATCTGGAGAAGAAGGAAGGAAGCAAAGCTTCCTCTTTTTAGAATACCGTAGAACTCTAAGACTGGTCACACAAGTGAAAGCTAGGATCTACCGCTGACGATGGCCAAAAGTGGCTGGATATAAAGACTGCAAGAACAGAGGACTGCAAGAACAGAGGAAGCTTTTGCTGACGGTTTTTGTATACACAAGCCTGCAACAGTTTGTGGTGCACAGGGACTTTCTGAACCACATGTGGTTTCTGAGTATTTGGCAATTCTGAGCTGGCTCTGCTTTCATGAACTTGCTCGGACTCCCTCAAGCTTCTGCTTGTATCTAAGGAAAACATTACTAGTGAATATGTAAGAATTTAATTGGATTTAAGACATCATATCAACAAAATGTTGGTCAGATAATCAAATAGTTGATCAGAAAGATGATGCATATTTCACTAAATGGTTGTTTGGAAAGGGTAAATGCAATCTTTTATGGAATAAAGTCATGCTGTCATGCTAGAAAAAAAAAGTAGAAGAGAAAAAAGATAGCAGGACATTAGTGTACGGTTTGAAAGTGTCTAAGAGACTTTGCATTTATGGTCTGTTCTACAAAAGTCAGATTTCATTTTTCTCATAAAAGAAGCATTTCTAAATAATGCTATTACTACAACAGATTTTTAATCTCACAATGATCCAGAAGCCTCAAAGACTTTGCATATAAAATTTCTAGGCTTTCTGATAAGTGTGGGCTCAAACCCCATAATAATCTTAATTTCGGAATGAAGACAAATTAACATTAAAAAGTTATATTTTTTTTCCTATCTCCTCTGAAAAACTTAATTTCCTTCATCTCTCTACAAAGTTCCTACCTGCTCTGTTTGGACATCAAAGATTGTCAGACATTTGCTTAGGACTACAGCCTTGCTTCATGGATCTTCTCTTTCCCTATTTGCTCCATTCAAGAGACAGCTGTCTTTTCAAGGGGACATATACGACTGCTCTGGGTGCTGGGCCGAGTCTGTTTATCCACCCTCTTCCTAAATATTGTTCGCTCAGCTAAAATGAACTCAGATGTCAGCCACATCATATTTTTAATTTATAAAATCAGAACTGTCACCATATTTGTTTATGTTTGTTTCTACCATATGCAGGGCGATATTTTGTGACCATACCTTGCTGTATCTATTCCCAGGGCCGTCATAGTTTGCGTGCCACCACGCTGGCGTATTCTTGTGGCTGCAGCCATCACATCTTCTGTTGTTGAGTATGTGTTCAGGAAAAATTCATGGACTACAGTCTGTCCATACTGAACAATTCCAACCTGAAACACATATAGTTCACATTAAAAATCAACTACCCTTAAAGAAAGCACCTGCGTCTCCTACAGTGGGGTAAATGCCCATCTGTACCTACAGCCAGGAAAAGAATTGAACTCTCGTGTTTCTCTCAGTATGAAACACCTATAAGCATTTGAGCAAGACTGGCTGAAAGACATTCAACCTCTTGAAACATTTTGACGTTTCTAAATTGTTTTATATTAAAAATAGGAACAAAATCAAAAGCAGGCTCAATCTTCGTGACTTGTGCTAATCTGTGCCACAGCTCTGCTCTCCCCTCAGCCAAGGCAGACCAATGCTCCAACCACCAGCCACAACTTCTCCAAATAGTTTTCCTTATAGCGTACGGGGACATCCTTCACTCGCAACTCTCTTCATTCCACCCAAATATAGCATTCCTACATCTGACAGTTTATTTACCCTAAACCTAGCCTAGAAACAGCACTGCAATGACAAATTTAGGCTCTCAGGGTGTGAGGAAGACCCAAATACCCTTATTTTGACGAAGACAGCAGGGCAGACCCGGACATGGCCGTTTTCCCAGAAGAAGGTAAGCCAAAGTAAGACACCTAACAAGTGCCAGAGAGGACAACATTAATAAAATGGTGGCTTCTGGAATAGGAGAAGGATGACTGAAAGACTCTAGATTATCTCAGCAAGACAAGTCTTTGTGCAAAAGGTCAACGTATGGGATTGGAACCCAGCCACAAATGCCTGAGGGAGCCTGCTGCAAAAATAAGTGTGAAACAAAAAGATGAGCAATATTCTTAAATATAAATTAAATTATCTCATTCATCTCTGTCAGTTTTTGGCAGTTTCCTGACAGCTTTTACTGGGAAGATTCCACACAATGGTCCATTAGCATATTTCAATTTTGTGTTATACATAGCAATTTATAGCTGTTATTTAGTATAATGTAGTATTACATGGCATATTTATGTCTCACTCATCTATTATTAAAAGCACTATAGCATTTAGGTTCTGAAGATCAATAAGATCTCTGAGTTGTTTATGCCATCATATTATTTCAGAAGTGGTTCTGTATATCCTTTGCAATTGCTTTATAGGTGGTTTTTGAGGTATTTTCATAGCCTCTCAGATTCTGCACAATGTTTCTTTGTTTGTAGTAGAAGTGTTAGAATTGGATAAATATTTGATACTAAACATCAGTAGCAAGATCATTATGAAAAGCTAGTTACATACTATTATAAGACTATAGTTACAATGGTGTGTGGTAGCAAAATCTATCCCACTGAATTTCTGTATCCCTTTGAAAATACAATCAAATCTGGAAGAACTGATGTAAATTCAAAGTCATGACAAGTTGTTCTCTTTTAAGATATTTTAATTCCCTCTCAAAAGTATAGAATCATAGAACAGAATAGAAACATAGAATAGTTTGAGTTGTAAGGGACCATGGAGGTCATTTAGCCCAACCCCCCTGCAGTAAGCAGGGACATCTTCCGCTAGATCACGTTGCCCAGAGCCCCATCCAGCCTGACCTTGAATCTTTCCAGGGATGGGGCACCTACCACCTCCCTGGGCAACCTGTTCCAGTGTTTCACCATGCTCACAGTAAAAAATTTCTTCCTTATGTCTAGTCTAAACCTCTCCTCTTTCAGTTTAAAACCATTACCTTGTCCCATTGCTACAAGCCCTTTAAAAAAGTTTATCCCCACCTTTCTTATAAGCTCCCTTTAGTTACTGAAAGGCCACAATCAGGTCTCCTTGGAGTCTTCTCCAGGCTGAACAATGCCAGCTCTCTCAGCCTCTCCTCACAGGGGAGGTGTTCCAGGCCTTTGGTCATTTTCATGGCCCCCCTCTGGACTCGCTCCAACACCTCCAGGTCCTTCCTGTGCTGAGGACTCCAGAGCTGGATGCAGTACTCCAGGTGTGGACTAACAAGAGCAGAGTAGAGGGGAAGAATCACCTCCCTTAACCTGCTGGTCACGCTTCTTTTGATGCAGCCCAGGATACCATTGGCTTTCTGGGCATGCTGTCCTCCACCTACAGCTGAGCATCCAGAGGCTGCATGTTCTCGTGGGCAGCAGCTTATTAATCCTGCACAGTGTTTACTCAACCGGCTGGGGCACAAGCTGTATTACTTGAGCAGTCACTTGGCATCAGCTGAACCCCAAGCTGAAGGTTAAATTTTTAACCCATTCCCTCCAAGCCAACTATTTTGTGGCATGCATCTAAAGTGACATACAGCATAATCTGAACAGGATGCTGCTAGTCATTTAAAAAGACTGCTATTAACTGGTGATAAACAAGAGGTTTTCATCATGTTTGGTCTTTTGGAGCAGGAGGACCTCAAGTATTCCAGCATCATGCACAAGTACAGCCAGAGACTATTGTACACCAGGGAGCTCACCACTGTGGATTCACAGGCTCCTTATCTGCAGCTTTGAGGATTTTAGTGGTACCAAAGATTAAACTAACTATTCACTGCTGCCTGGGTGAAAAGTACCTGCCAGTCTTTCATGATGCTAGAGACACATGTTGGTGGTGTTGTTTTCTTGAAAAAGATTACAGGCTGACAATGAGTTTTATCATTTCCTATTTGAAAGGAAGCGCTGTCCATGATCACAGCAAGTAAACATTTTGAGCATTTCCTTCTCAGGAAGTGAATGGGAAGAACATCTGAGTCTGGAAAACTGAACTGTGTTGCATAGCTTGTAAATCAGGAAGGAAGGGGGGCATGTGGTTATCTTATGGGATACAATCGTTCTGCAGGACCCTTCCTTAGCAGTAGCTTTGAAAACACTGATCATCATGTTCTACATACTTCATGGCATTGAAGATGAGCTATTCCTCAAAAAAGGGTAACAAAAAGTTTCCCAGAACTGACAAAATACTACTAGGCTGCATGTTCCAGTCTCCTACAGGATCACAGAATCAAGTCCACCTTGTAAAATTAGAATTATGTTCTATTTTAGACAGATCAGATAGCAATGAAGGTTTGAGATTTTGCAGTCCTTTAATCTAATGTAAAATTATAAATGGCACATCTACATGATGCAAATGTGCCTTTATAGGACAATAAGCCTGATCAAACTGTGTAACTTCAGCAAGTCCCTAAGAATGATGCTTACAGGCATTGTATGTTTTGATTTGCTTGTTTAATTTAAATCTGGAAAATGCAGTAAGACTACACAGAAGGATGTAATTGTGCTCCACTCCAGAAAACCTAATAGTTTTCCCAGCATTACTGACCATAATCTATTGAACATCTTTGTAATTCCTAAGTTTATGTTCCCGTCCCTAGCGTTCCATGGCTGTTATATTACACAAGGGAATAATTCTTTAATTGTCCCCAGCTCCTGTGAAAAAGTGTTGTATGAGAGAACAAGCAAGTGAAGTACTGTTCTGCTTTGGGACAAAACATTTCTGAGGGCAATCATTTATTGTTGTTCCATAAGTGAACACAGCCCTTATGAAAATACATTCTGGCTTTCCCAATAAATTATTAAGCTAATCTATTTGGTAAAACCTGACAACATCAGAAAAACAAAAATGAAAGGAAAACCATTTCTTACATGGAGCTGGTCTGCTAGAATTTTCACCACTGGGATGTGAAGGAAAACCAGAAATATTTTTTGTTGTATTTAATCATATTTAATGTAACAGAAAAGCCGAGATGCTTTGGGAAGCACTAATGGATAATACATTTTATCATATGGTGAGCTTGCTAAAGATACCTGAATCAAAGAAAAATTGAATTAATGCTGCTAGATTTTGTTTGCTCGCAGGGACTCAGGCAAAAATTACTTGTAAATTATCACAAAGATCATTCTTCATCCTGAATCTTTTTAATACCTCCTTAATACACTTCTGTTCTTCTGGAGACAAAACTGATCATAAGATACGACATGGCATGACTTACTTGTCCGTTGATATAGTCCCTTTGGAGATATAATTAGGTACAGGCCAAATACCTGTAACTGCTTATGTAATATATCAATGGAGAAATAAAACCTATCTGAAAATTTCTGAAGGCCATTCCAACATAGCTTTAAAGCTGGAATTGAACATAAAGTATTCTGCTTTCTCTTTTGATATTCTTTTACCACAGAAGGTTGCTTATATGTAAAGGATTAAAAAACACACCCTCATATTAAAAAGACAATTATCTCTACAAAAGCTAAAAAAGAGAAAAGAACTATCTTGCTTTGCAGTTGCATTGAAACGTGGAATAAGGCTGGGAGAAATATTTTTTTCCTACTTGTACCATTCTTTCTCATTTAATTCCTTCTTTCTTTTTCACTTTTCTGTCATCACTTTCCCTTAATTTCTTCTGTCCCTAAGTGCAGATATTCAGCTTAACCATCAGTATGTTGCTGTGGATTTTATGGAGGACGGAAAGAGGAAGAGAAGGAAATACTTATGAAATAGTTATACCATACACTTTGGCTTTTTGCATCTGAATCCTCTGGCTTTCACTTTCAAATTTGCCAAACATGGGACACTGAGGAATTGCTCTTCTGACTTGCCATAAATCTAATGTCCATTGTTCATAGAAGGGGTAAGTGGAAAAAAAAAATCTCGCAAACTTCTAATCAAAACACAGTCTTGAACAAGGCACACCCAAGCTGCTAAGGAGTTATTCTGCAATCGCCTCATTCCTTTCCCGTGCAAGAGGAAAACAACCTGAAGTGAGTGAAAGTCCACTGATTTCTACATGCTTGACAATCCCCAAAAGATGAACATGGAAAAATCAATTTAAATAGACAGCAAGTAAACAGTTGTTCCTGTATTTCTATTCTGTGCTCACAGAGGAGAGGGGAGAAAAAAGCCTGCTCTGTCATTTCTCCTCTTTCCCATTCAATAGTAATTTAAACACAGTTTCTGAGAAAGGAGACAGTGTGGGTGGAGGAGGCGGTATAAACCCGTTACTACCTTTGGCTGTGCCAGGGTTCCCGAGCAGGGGACTCAGAGGAGAGAACAGAGACAGGATATATCCTGGGAGTGGCGGGGGGGAGAGGTAAGAGGAACGGAGAAAATTCAGCCTAGCTTTGCCTTTTGTTTCAAGTTTTTCAGCCTCTCTCGCCCTTATCCCATTCTTATCTCCCTCTCAAATGTTTCTGCTCTCCAGCAATCAGATGCCAAAGCTGACGTTCTCAAGTGAATATGCGTACGTGTGAGAAGAGGGGTAGCTATGCCAAACTGTGGGTAGAACGGATTTTGTAGGTGGAGATGGCGGATTGCTGGAGTGCAGGTCAGCAAAGGGACCTTTTGTGTGCGAGTGGAGTCACACAGACGAGGCACAATTCCAAAAACAAACATAACAGAGGTGTGGCAATGTAAAAATTTAGGAATTTCAGGGTGAGGAAGAGGGGTGAGCGTAGAGTTGATTGTCCTGTGTACTATTCCCATAAAGTCCTTTGGGCAGAAGGCAGTGATGATTTCCACGCAGCCATTGCCCCAAACTGGGAAGTTCAGCTTTAAGTATTTTCCCAAGATGCCACATGTTTGAGTAATCACCAGCTTAAGGGACCTGGAAGATTTTTTTTTTTTCCTTTCTGTTAACTTTGACAAAGTGTTTTTCCTTCTTCCTTAGAATATCTGGAAGAATTGTATGTTTAAAATAACAGGACACGATTGTAAAGTTGACAGCATGTTAGTAATAATTTTATCAGCCACTCTTCAGTACATTCAATAGGGGAGTTGGGCAATAACTCACAAACCCCAATTTACTTGGATGATGACTCTCTGCAGACACAGAGAGCCACCTTTGCACAGTCTCCTTTTGTGAAGGCAGGAGCAGAATTTTAGGAGCTAACCTGAAGTAACAAAAATGCTAAGTGTTGGCCTGCAACATATCAAATATTGTACAGGATCCCAGAAAATCCTTTATTTTGGGAAGGGGAAGAGGAAAAAGTGAAAGGAAGAACTGGTTTCTTCTGTTGCTGTTAAAAAAGATTTCTGCATTAAAATGTATCCCAGCGTCCATGTTTCCCCCTTCCCCAAGTTCTGCTGGAATTGCTACTTACTCTGTTCAGCAGACTGTGAAACATATTTCAAGTCCTCAGCTGGGGTAATTGGTTGTAGCTCCAGTAATTCTGGTGGAACTGCACTGATTTATACCAGCTGGGAATCTGGCCCTCTCCACCTCTTATATAAATGCAGCTTTTGCCATTAATAACATGTGGCTTAACAGCCACTCGTTAATTATGATTTCAAATGTTTAAAAGCTATATGCTCGATGCTCCACAGTACAAAATACTTAATGTTTCTCCAAAAGCTTATAATCAAAGGCTGTCTGAACCACGCATGTGTGCCTTGGAGGAGCAGAAATGACCTTTCTGCTATCAAGTATAAAAGACAACAAGAAGTGGTTGTGCAGAGGAGGGAAGTGGGAAAAGACAACGTTCAAACGGCCTCACCTAGTGCACTCAGCTTTTGTCTCTAGGTTAGAAAGTCGGTTTCTCCAGAGTGCCTGAGTGGTGGGGGGAGGGAAAGCCTCCCTGACATCGCTACTTGGCAGCAGACACTGACTTAGTTGTGGTTTCAGCTATTTTGTTTTAGTACCCCATTGCTGTTAAGTTCTTGTAATTGGAGAGCTCCGTAGATGATGGTCTCATTCCATTTCCTGTAAATCCTTGTTCTCCTGGCAAATTAAACAATCATAAAGTATCTACCATGTTACCTGTGTTTGCTGAGGACCTATATCCATGTTTTTCAGGAGGCTGTTTAGGAAGGCTGTGACACTCTCCCATGGATAAATGCTGTTGGACCCATCGAGGACTATGACAATGTCCAACTGGGTTTTACACTCTGCAACACAAATTGCCACATAAGAATTGATTCTAACAGGGAACAAATGTATCTCACAGCTCTGGTTACTTGTGATTAGTAGCAAATGCGTATCCTTCCGCACTGGGGCTGAACTTGCATGTTCAATACCAACTGTCACCTATGAACTTTTGCATCATATTTACAAGGCTTATGTTCCCTTTATCAGCAAGACACTTTCTTGTAAGCAGAATTTGAAGAATGGGATTAAAAGGCTGCATAACTGCAGCATTTACTAGTGATCCCTACCTTCTTCAATGTCAATCTGTTCCTCTTTGATTTTTCCAAAGGACCAGGTCTTTAAGGTTTTTATCTATGTTACTAAATTGGGTTTGTATTAAGTATTACCATGTCGTCATTATTTAAAAAGAGTCTTTTGGCCATAAGTAAAAAACATAAGCAACTATTTTTAGTAATTGTGTTTGGATGTTACATAGCACTCTAATGATTGTTTATACTGAGATAAATTCCAAAAGTAGCAAGAATTTAGGTTATATACGGACAATGAAAACATTTACTTAACTTGGTAATGCTGGTAGCTAAGTTAGGCAGTTCATACTTTTTGGTATCCCTATGTGTATACATTTGTCTTGTTTGGCACTTTTCCTGTGGCATGCATACCTTGCACAGATGGAGCAATTGCCTCAATGGTTTCAAAAGTGGAGCTGACATTAGAGCAAACTCCAGTTGTGTAATGCAGACGCCCACATTTATAAGCATAAAGTGGTCCACATGCCTTTAAAAGATGAAAAAGGGTGAAATGTTATTGTTATGGTACCTGAGGAAAAACCGGACTCCTTTTAAAACTGGCAAAAAGTTCTTTCTTACCAGAAAGCCTCCTTTTGGGTTAGTCACTAAGGTTGTTCCAAGAGTCATGTTTTCCTTTACTTCCACGACATTAGGAACTGAAGTAGAAGCTATAAATAGATTAAAATGTTAAGTATTTGGGAACAAGAAAACAAAACGTTAAAGTATATATCCCCTAGCATGGAGGTTCCAGCTTCAAAAATAAAACCCAGACTGACACTGGTTTCATCAAATATTTTAGCACCCTTCCTCCTCCTTCTTCAGCTGCAACAATCAACAAAAATTCTGAGACTGGCTTTTTTCCCAGAAAATTTGTCTGGGTTGCTGTCTAAAACAGTTTTCTTGAACCATAAAAAAGAAAAAAAAAAAAAAAACCCAGCACAATGAAAGCAAGAGATTGCTGTTCACACAGTTTTGCTAATTAGAAAACAAACATTCATTTTTTACCCTATCCTGCTATAAATTGCTTATTAGCTTTTATATTTGTCACTGTTATATTACTGACAGGTATTTTGACATTATTTATATTGACATTAAATACACCAATCATCACATTTTTAACTGAAATTCATATTAACAGAAAGTCTCTTCTTGTCTATATCACATATCTCTTCACATGAAAAAGTTAATATGTAACTGTATCATAAGATGCATCAGCCTGGTTATGGCCAGTTATGTTCTCATCAAAAGCTTACTGACATAATTATGAAGGCTCTTGTTGGCTTTAGAGAGCTTTGGAAAGGGTAATCCCTGAATCTATGCTCCATGGCCTTTCTGGCTCCATGGCCAGGACTGCCAACCACACTCAATTAATGCCAGTCATAAAGTTTTGATAACACAGCCAGGTGCCCATTCTAAAATCATGAGCATGTTTTCCATAGTATTATGAGAAGCTTTAAAATAAAATTGTTTTTGATGTTACAACTTCCTTCACATTTAGCTCGCATCCTAACTAAATTTTCTCTACAGAAACAATTCTAATGCATATTTACTAGGTAAAAATCTCCTAAGATCTGATCTCTATCATTCCTCCATGTGACACAGCTTCATTTTCTTTCATACCTGGTAAATTCAGTTTTATGCAGGGCGATTGGCTGTCCCTTCCTACAGGGCATTTGTATACATCTCCTGTTCTTTTCTCAGGTTGGCCAACCAGTGGTGAACCAATAAGTACCCTGCAAATGAAATAAGTTACTTGAAATTTCTTCTTTCTTAAAAGGCATGAAAGCCAGCAAATAAAACTTACCAAAAGAGCACAGCTGCAGCAAGCTCTGTACAAAGAGTACAGAATGGACAGCAAGAAAAGCATCTGTTATGGTACTTCAGATACTAGCAAAAGTAGCCATTCTGTCTCCTCTTCAACAGGGACACAGAAAGGAAATGTGCCTATATACCACATTACACTATAGAATATAATTTAAAAATATTCCAGTGGAAAATAAAAAAAAAAATACTGGTGGGTGGATGACAAGTATTAAAAGTAATATAGAAGAAAATATCTGTTTTATATAATATTTCCTTGATTTTTAACGTATTTTGGAAGAAAATGTATTTTCAATGCTGAGAGACCAAATGCCAAAGGACAGGCTCAAAGGCACCCAGAATAATTCAGTCTTAAGAAATGAGAGACAGAAGCATAAAATACATCATTTTCCCTCTCATTAATAAAAAATAATGCTATTAAAAGAGTCATTAAAAGAAATGTCAGGATTTTAAAATGTTAAAGATTTCTATCCTGTGCATTTTTTTTTCAAAATTTGGTATGATTACAAATCACTCTTCTCAATAGTACTTTGTAAGCACCACAATTCAGCATTGACTCCTAAATTCAGAAAAAAGGAAACACCGTTTAGAGATGGACACTGTATTTGTTCTCAGATCTTCATTAGCTACATTAAATAGGCCAGCATTAAGCAGCAGACAATAAGTGGCTCCATTAACTGTTTAAGGAAGAACTTGGATTAAATTAGAATTCACAGCACACACTTGAAACAGAAATCCTGGCATTAAGAATAATAGTTGAGCAAGATTTGCTCCTGGGCACTTAGATGATTCTGAAGAGTTATTGAGAAAACCATTTCAGCCCTTAATCATAAATTAATGAGTCCAGGCAGAAGATATTCAAATAGAAGGACATAACAGGTAAAATGTAGCCTATGGATTTAAAAAAGATAGAAAGGAGAATTTAAATCCACTACACAACCCAGTGTATAAAAAAAACATACTGGAAAATCTCATTGTGATCCATTAAGATTTTTTCATTAATAATAAATTAATTCTAAAGCAAAATAAAATACTCCAAGTATATACTGGATACGACTGCTCTTTCAAGCTATATGCTGTAATGTATGTAGTCTTTACACCAAAACTTATAAACAGGCACCACAGCCTATGATGCATTCTTGACTCCCGTTTAACTGCAGAGAAGCTGTGTGTGCTTGATGTCCCATGAGAGGTGACCGGTGCTCAGCAGGATCATGTCCCCATGATGTTCTTTTCTCAGAAAAAACGAGCCCCATGAACAGAGAGGAGTGGTCTGAAAGGCTATTTTGTCTTTTTGCACAGGAGACTTTTTTAGGAGGCCTCTGTTTTATGGAGAAACAACTTCAGTCAGGCTTAGAGAACACTGGTTGCTGAAAAGCTCTATCTGTGGTATCTAGGTAGCGTCATAGTAGTTGACAAAGCATCACAAGACTGCTTTGTATATTTAACTGTCAACCTACAGATTTCCTGTTCTGGATGTTGCTATGCTGAAAGCAACTTGAAAGCTTGACAACTTAACAAAAAAGCTCTGCAGTTTCATTTCAGAAATGTTCAGGTCTAACACACTAGTTTAGATTCCCGTCTTCCTTCAGCTACTGGAAGAGTCGCCATTTCCAGCTCATATTATTTTTTGCTCTTGAAAGTTTTCAGGACAGTTTACAGTATAGCTTACTTTGCAAAATCCCAGCTCCTAGAACGGATACTATTTCCTGAAGGTCTAAATTAGCTCAAAGATAATTATAATTCTCCCATGACCCTCATGCAGATGATTAAGGGAATGGAGCATCTTCCTTATGAGGAAAGGCTGAGGGAGCTGGGTCTCTTTAGCCTGGAAAAGAGGAGACTGAGGGGTGACCTAATCAATGTTTATAAATATGTAAAGGGTGAGTGTCAGGAGGATGGAGCCAGGCTCTTCTCTGTGACATCCAGTGATAGGACAAGGGGCAACGGGTTCAAGCTGGAACATAGGACGTTCCACCTGAATATGAGAAAAAACTTCTTCACGGTGAAGGTGACAGAGCACTGGAACAGGCTGCCCAGAGAGGTTGTGGAGTCTCCTTCTCTGGAGACATTCAAAGCCCGCCTGGATGCATTCCTGTGTGATCTGATCTAGGTGTTCCTGCTCCGGCAGGGGGATTGGACTAGATGGTCTTTCGAGGTCCCTTCCAATCTCTAACATTCTGTGATTCTGTGATATATATTCAAACATCTTCCAACCTGGACAATCAAGAGCTAGCATTTTCAACAGCAGGGTCTGCAATTTAATTTCTGTGAACATCCCCTATTGCTAATGGTGAACACTGTGTTCCACTGGTGGAAAGACTCTCGGAGTCAGACAGCTCCAGCACTTGCGGAGGAGATTCCTCGGGCACTGCAGAACAGTCTGACCTGGTTGTCACGCAGCCACATGCCTGTCATCCCAGGCTGCCCGTGGAAGTCCCTGGCTTTACCAGGAACGTCAAATTACTGGCAAAGCTCTAGGAAAACCAGAGCAATCTGCAAAGAATAATGGAGATCTCAGGATTCTCGAACCTTTTACCACACAATTTTTATTTCAGTCCTCCAGCCCTCTTTAGCCTGCGGAGTTGTTTTTTACAAGGGAAAAAGCATAAGCAGGTGTTTATCAAGAGACCAAGGAGTGATGATACCAGTAAGCACACCAAAATGAAACTGATAATTCAGGAGAACAACAAGAAGGAAAAGTCAGGTTAAGCAGAAGGCTCCAAGTCCCAAGTGCAAATATATTACCAATTGCAAGACATAATTAGCTCTCCAAAAGGGAAGGTGGAGTACTGTATTAATAAATATTTTAACAGGGAAATCTCACTACCAGTTAAAAAATCAGTTCAGACAATCTGACAGAAAACTTTAGAAAAAAAGACATAATACTGATTAGTTAGGTAAAAAAGGAGCATTTTCACTGCCAATACATTAACACAAGGAAAAGATAAATAATGATTTTATTTGATAATTGTAAAAAAGAGGGTTCAGGCATAACACAAAACTTTCTCAGCTCCATCAATAAGGGAATTTACCCACTTTGTGAACTCACTTATGTCTTTGAGGAAATAAATGCAGGTGTAAATTTGGACCTTTCAGTCTCCCAGTCTTTCCAGGTTTCCTTAGGACTGTGCGTTAGTTTAAGAAATGTGACTGACAGAATTGGACCCTTACGTATCGCACATACAAATAATAGTATAGAACCTGAATCGTGGAATAGCTGATAATTTGGAGTTTCCATTTAAGAAAAGAAAAACAGCTTACCATTTTCCTTCCTCATTTTCATACTGTTGGACTGTGTACCCAAACATGTCTTCCAGAGGCCCACTGAAGGTCATTGCATTTTTCACATCAACATTGGAACAGTCAACGAGGTGAAAGAGAGCTTTAAAGAAAAAAGTAATATGTAGCAATACACATATAACCCAAGACTTTTAAGAAACCAAGGTTCAATTATGCCTTAAGTGAGGGTACAAGACGGGTTGAAAGTGGCATTTTTATCACAGCTGGTAAGACATTTAAAACATACTTCCTCACACATACATATGCAGCTAAATTCAGAGATGTAGGTAACTGGACTTCTGTATCCAAAATCTACTTTGCAAAGTCCATCACTCATTTCTAAATCACAATTCAAGTAATAAGTAAAATATTATTACCTTTAATAGTAAATAAAATAACTTTTGTGTTACTTTTACTCCTTTTATCTCCATGCATTTCTATGGTATGAATTTTACATAAAATGTTCCTTCCTTCATTCAAGGTAGAGGTTCTCAAGCTTTCATAAATTTGAGAACTAAGTGATTTTCAACTGTTTGCAGAAGACATGCATAGGAAAAGAACAAGGAAAAGCTTTCAGATGTATGTAGTTTTAATCTATATTAGAGAAAAAAGGCATATGATTTTCTCTTAATTCTTTTCTAGAGTACCTGCAAACCTTTTATATTTGGAAAAGAACAGAATTAATTTTTTAATGTGATCAGATGCTGTCATGTCAAAAGTAATTTCAAAACCTGTATGTGACTACTTGCAGAAATCCAACATTTACTCACTTAGGGAAAGTTGCCCTACAACAGTGGTGTTGGACTATGATGAGATCAGTCATGAGAGCACATGCTTCTTCAGACTGATTTCCCACACCCTAAAGCTACTGTAAAAATATGACTGTGCAGTAAATGATCTCTTCCATCTTTGTCCTGTTGAAGTCAATTTCAAAAGTAACCACTGACTGCTGCTGCAGAGCTCTGTGCTTCATTCACAAGAGCCAAATATTAGTCGAATTTGCAGAAAATCAATACTACTTAAAACATAATTATATGCAACTTTCATTTCATTTCAAAGAAGCATTTCATGACCATTAGCTGACATTTAAGTTGCATAAAAATACCCAAATCCATAATACTTGCTGCACGTCAAAGCATCTAAATAACATCCAGTTAAAATACATCTGTTATTCATCCTAGAGATGATGATATTCTCATATAAAGCTTGTTACTGAGCTCCCAAGTGGTCAATGCTAATCTGTCTCTCTCAGCATCTTATTTCCTGGTTAATGCAGTAGCTATCACAGAAGACTATTTATCACTTAGTAGGTATTTCCAGTTTCACTGGACAGCAAAAAAGGAAAAGCTTCATTTGTGTTATTTCAGTTTTTCTTCCTCCAGTCAGAGTCAGGAAATATAAAGAAGTGAACAACCTAAAACCGAGTTTATTTTTATTCTTCAGAAAAGATTCATTGCAAGTGATAAGAAAAAATTCATGGCTTACAGTCTGATGGGAAATAATTTGCTGGAAAAGTAGCCCATGCATCTTTTTTCTTCCTTAAAAATTTATGTTTAAAGAAATTCTACTACACCTGTTCATGTGCAATAGGTGTTTTCCTCTCCTACTCTCAGTCTTCAAAGTGTAGCTAAAACCAACAAAATCAGTCTTTAAAAATTCAGTCAAGTTATCACGATTTCAAATATTCTTTTGTTAAATTTCAGAGTAAAAATTATTGCTGTTATTATTTTTGACACCATGTGTGGGATTCAGACCACATCATTTAGACTCCCAATCTACCTCCTAGACAATGAAAAGGTTCTAATGAGATTGCCTGCTAAAGTAAGGGTCTTAGTTCATTTAGTTGAAGAAGAACGGTAGATGTAAAATCTATCCATGTCAATTTGCCTCTTAAAGATTTACAGAAGTCTGTTCACTTTCACCCCTCAATAAGATGGACAGAACATCCCTCAGAGGTATGTTTTTCCCGCTCTCTCACCTTATGATGATATTTAAAATATATTGTGATATGAAATATTAAAGGCCACAGATTCCAGCTCAGGTCTTCTAATTACCTTCTCCTAAAGCTACTGAAGGTTACATGTGCACTCTGTGCTCTGTACACTCCATTAAAATATCCTCCATCATCTTTATAACCTCCGCTGATAGACAAGGAACTTCTTCACTATGACGCAGTACTGACAACTATTGTGATTTTTACTGGGTATTCACTATACTAAGTAGTCTTGAAGTTTCCTGAATCGGTTATGTGATACACTCAAATGCCATAATTTTAACAAATTCACTTCTAATCTCCATAGCTATAACAGAAAGTTTGAAAATGTGGAATGCTAAAGCAAGCAAACTAGAAGAGGAATAAAAAATGTCAGCTATTTGCAACTAACCCTCCAAATCCTTGTGCTTCTGAGTGAGGTCAAATTAGAAACAGCAGTAAGTGTTATAAAAAATAAAGCTAGAGGAATTGAAAGAAGCTAGATGGGCCAGACTTGTCAGAAATAAAAAGGAGGTGACTCTACACAGCATGGAACAGACCCGTAGACCTTGTTGACAAAGGATGTTTTGGATGCTAAATATGTATTTAACGGGTAACTGAATAAGTTATTGAAAGACAAAACCACTGCAGGTTACAAACCATACAGAACACACACCTGGTTCAGGAAATCCCTTCATCTGGAAATATTTTGAAACTGGAAGAGGAATATTATATATGCTTGCTCAGTTATTTTTTGTCTCTAGCTATCGGCTTACATGTACTCTTGCAGACGTGATACTGGACAAAACACGGTCTTGAGCTGATCCAGTATGTCTGTCCTTTTGCTCTCATCTTCCTGTTCCACCTTACCCAGAAATCAGATGCTTTGAAGTTTGACTGTGTGGCATATTTTAATATGCAAAGGTATTACACGACCTTCTGTGGCTTCCAGGTGCTATGACACATCATGAGCATAATGTTTTCAAATAAAAGTAAGGTTCATGATAAGCAGTGTAAAATTAAATTGAAAATAATAAACAGATTTAAAGGTTTCTTATTACATTGTCCACATATTCTGTAAAAGGAAATCTTACTAGTCAAAGATACATTCAAATCTGCAGGTGGTAAGTAGAAAAGTGGAATTTACAGTGACCAACATTTCACTGTTAACTAACAATAATCTGCTGACTCATGGCAACCTGGCTTTCACATTTTGTTTCATTTTTCAGTACAAAGAACATCATACACATGAGCTGATATTCAGAACATTTAAAAATATCACTGACTGTGACTGTGTATATTAATAACAATAGCTAGCTTGCACTCTTCCAAACTTCTAGTTTCTGTTTAAGATGCACACATGCTCATCTGTTTCTAGCAAACGTGTATATGAATTAAAAAGACTATTGGCAGAAGCAGTGGAAAAAGAAGAGCTACAGGGAAGATGGAAAGGATTCTTTTGAAAGTTATGGGGATTAAGGAGAAAAAAAAAGACATTTTTTGTAAGGAACGTAGTATTTAACTCTATACTTAATCACAATTAATGCAGGTAAATTAAAATAAGATTTTGAATTATTTCATGTTGTGGCAACAGAATGACCAAAAATTCAGATCAAAGAACTAATCAGAAAAGCAGAATATAAATGTTTATCAAAGGATAAAACTGAATTTCCAGTTTTTAACTTCATGTTCTGAAAGAAATGAGGCACTGTAGAAAACCTGGGACAACGTCCTTCTCACTACCAGTTTAAACTGAGGTGAACACTAGTTGATGCTTGTGGCATTCTTTGCTGAGCACAGTTTGTACCTATACGGGAAAGGTTAACACTTAGTCACCAAGACAACAACCCAAATATTATTTCTATTACAAACCTAGAGTAGTAGCTCATACTTGTCCAGTAGCCACTAATAATTTTTTTTCTGTTTTATTTAAAGATGTCATTAAATCTTTTAACCAAACGTTAGTGCTGCCTGCCTGGTTATTCTGCCTCTAAACCGTGCAAAACTAGATTTCGTTGGCACTTGTCCACATACATACTGCCTGGCCACTCTAACTTTTGCAAACAAAGAACAGCAGAATAGGCACCCTTGTTTTACTAGAACAGATGGCTATAAACATAACCCGAACCGCAGAACAAAACCTAACACCTGGCTTGTTTCTGTTGAAAAACAGATCACCACAAATCACCCACAATAAATGACATCCTGAAGACTCATTTAGCTAAGAGAAGAGGGAAAATTCAGTTAGGATATTTTATCTGTGTATGATCTGTAGCAAATAACAGTTGCATCCTCTATAAATGGTGTTTATTCTGAGAAACACAAATGTTTTTTCCAAAAATGGGAAAGGACAAATTTGCACTTTGCATTGAACAGGGCTTACACACTGGCCGCACACTACTTCTCCCCGCCAGCCTGTGGTCAAAGTGTGATTTCTGTTCTATTTCATACTGCTCTAGCATTTTAGGCGTCCTTAGTAATTCCTCTGTATTTTGCGAGAAGAGACTGAAACAAAGGAGGTCTAAGCAAATCAAGGAGGACAACAAACCATCCAGAAACGCCTTGTAAAACTATGCACAACTAGAAAATATTGGGAAACTCAAAAAAAGTTACTAGCAGAAAAAAAAAAAAAAAACCCAGACTGCTTCCATTCTGGAAAATGACAGAGGAGAGGGAAATTTAAGATGAAGATTAAAATAAGATTAAAATTATTTATGGAGTTCTCATATACCTGAACCTCTTGTAAAAATAATTAAAAAACCAACCAAACTTCTTTAGTATATTATACAGCACATATTACAACCCATGATGCTGGAAGGATACTTTAAAGACCTGCAAACACAGGCATGTGATACAGCAACACAGAACAGTGCATCTGATCAAAATGTACAGAAAGGTGATATTAGGCCAATCTGGTGGCCTTGTATGATGGAGCGACAGCATCAGTGGACAAAGGAAGGGCAACGGATGTAATCTATCTGGACTTGGGCAAAGCCTTTGACATGGTCCCTCGCCACATCCTTTTCTCTAAATTGGTGAGGTGTGGATTTGAACAATGGACTGTTCATTCATTCAAAGAATTGGTTGGCTGGTCACAGCCAAAACATTGTGGTCAACACCTCTATGTCTGGGTGGAGGCCAGTCACAACTGGTGACCCTCAAGGCTCTGTCTTGGGACCGGTGCTCTTCAACATCTTTATCAATGACATAGATGAGGGAATCGAGTGCACCCTCAGCAAATTTGCAGACAACACCAAGTTGAGTGGTGCAGTTGATACAACAGAGGGAAGGGATGTCATCCAGAGGGACCTGGACAGGCTGGAGAAGTGGGCCCATGAGAACAACAAGGCCAAGTGCACTTGGGCTGGGGCAATCCCAGGTA
>NW_010126687.1:0-691 GCF_000699245.1 Pterocles gutturalis
CGGAGCTGCTGCGACTGTCGAGCCCCCGCCCCGGCCTGGGCCAGCGTCAACCTGGGCATCACCCTCTGCATCCAGTGCTCCGGCATCCACCGGTGAGGGCACCCCAAAATTCCTGGGGGGCACCCCAAAAATCCTCCAGCACCCTAAAACCCGCCCGGGGTACCCCAGACCCCCCAAAAGTGACCCCAGGGTCCTCCTGAGGGTCCCCAGAGCGTCCCCAGGTCCAGGGGTTTCAGCATCTAGAGGGGCACCCCGAAATCTCAGAGGGCACCCCAAAATTCCTGGGGGGCACCCCAAAAATCCTCCAGCACCCTAAAACCCGCCCGGGGTACCCCAGACCCCCCAAAAGTGACCCCAGGGTCCTCCTGAGGGTCCCCAGAGCGTCCCCAGGTCCAGGGGTTTCAGCATCTAGAGGGGCACCCCGAAATCTCAGAGGGCACCCCAAAATTCCTGGGGGGCACCCCAAAAATCCTCCAGCACCCTAAAACCCGCCCGGGGTACCCCAGACCCCCCAAAAGTGACCCCAGGGTCCTCCTGAGGGTCCCCAGAGCGTCCCCAGGTCCAGGGGTTTCAGCATCTAGAGGGGCACCCCGAAATCTCAGAGGGCACCCCAAAAGTTCTGAGGGCACCCCAAAAATCCTCCAGCACCCTAAAACCCGCCCGGGGTACCCCAGACCCCCAAAAGTGACCC
>NW_010126688.1:0-281 GCF_000699245.1 Pterocles gutturalis
CGGCCAGCCCCGACCCCACCCCCTGTCAAAGCAGCAGCCTAACAGCGAGGAAGGGAAGGATGGAGGGAGGATCTGCTCGCCTTCCCTTTAACTCTTCCCTTCCCACCCCCCCTCAGGACAGGGCTCCCACGGGGCAGGACATGGCTTTGGCTGGGGGTGGTGGGATGTGACACGGATCCCCCCTCTCCACCTCGGTACTTTCCCCCATAGGGTGCTGGGACAAGGGACATTTGGGGTCTGGTCAACCCCCCATCCGTGATGTATTGGCTCCTCTGGTCTCA
>NW_010126688.1:312-4791 GCF_000699245.1 Pterocles gutturalis
TCTCGTGTCCCAAAAAAAAGAGCCCCCCCAATAGAGATGAGCCCTGATGTTGCCCCACGCAGTGGGTCAGGGGAGGTGTGGGGTGTCTTGGGGCCACGGCTGGTGTTTGGGGGGCACGGGCAGCCCCACGGTGTGCAGTTGGGGGTGGGAGCTGCAGCTGTCTGCCTTGAGACCATGCAAAATCCATTTTGGCCCTTGGTGCCCCCCCATCTCCAGGAGCAGATCCCTTTGGGCTCCTCCAGTGGGGTTAGGACAGGAAAATAAAGACCCCATGGGAGATGAAAGCTTTCCCTGCCACCCCATGGATCTAGCAGAAGGGGCAAACTCCCCAAACTCCCTCTTGCACGGATTAGTTGGAAAAGGGACATGCAAACGTCACACAGATTTGGCCAAGGACTCAAAACAAAAGCAGAGCAGCTCCTGACAGTGATGTAGCTTGGAGATGCCTCATCCATCTTATTGGATGAGGCTTTGAGCAACCTGGGCTAGTGGGACGTGTCCCTGCCCATGGCAGGGGGTGGGACTGGATGATGTTTTAGGTCCCTTCCAACCCAAACCATTCTACAATTCTATGATTCTATGAAACAAGAGGTGCCAGAGGGAAAAGGAAAAGATGAAGCTCATGATGCTGTCCATGGAGCAGTGTTCCCATGCATGGAGAGGTTGGTGGCACATACCCCCACTCCCAGCCTCACCCGAGGGTGCTGCGGGAGGGTTTAGGTCCTGCAACACACCCCATCAGGCTCCAGTTCTTCCCTTGGCCCTTTCCATGGATGGGCAGTGGTTACACCGCTCCTGCTCGCCTGTCGAGAGGAGGAGAAGAGGCAGGAGTTGCTGCCACTTATTTCTGCTACTTTCCAGTGAAATGTCAGGTCAGATAATTAATTATTCCCACTAATAACACTGGAGTGCGAGTATCTCTCTGCACAGGCTGTCGCTGGGATAGCTCCAGGGGCTGTGTGGGATCCTCCTTGGATGGAAAGGACAACCAAGGCCCTGTGACTTATAGTCACCTTTGGGGACCAGGATTAGAGCCTGGGACAAAGCCACCTCTGCTCTGGGTGGTGCTTCCCTGGACTCTGGTGCTTCCCATCAGCGCTGCCAAGCAATGGAGCAGTTTGGGTCCTGTAGGGACCACTGGGTGGTCCTTCTGTCTGCTCAGTCTGGCAGGGTGAAGGGAGAGAGCAGGGAAGATGATAGAGAATGGAGAAGGTCAAGTCTGCTGGGAGTGCCCCAACAGAAATGAAGACGTGCCCAGGACCCAGCAGGATTGCCCCTGCCCGTGCATAGCAGCCCCTTGCTCCCAGGCAGCCTGGTCTCCTCTGAGCGTGGTGGTGCAGCATCTTTCTGGAGATGTGCAAGGGTTTGGGCTGTCTCACACGTGAGCTTCCCACGCTGCTGCCAGCCTCAGATGAACCCCTCTCTGATCATCACCGAGCCACATGCCTCCAGGATTGAGCACCAACGCTGAGACAGATGCACCCAAGGGGAGATGGGCTCCAGCTCCCCTCTCTGATCCTTTGAGGGGCACTGGGGTGCTCCTGGACACCCTGAGGGGACGGGAGGGGATGAAAGGGGAACCTGCATGTGTCCCCCCCTCCCATCACACACTCAGGCTGGGGCAGGGCCAGTTGTGTAGAAGATGCTTTGATGCTGCAGCTCCACCAGCTCAGCCCAGCATCCCATCCCCAGCACCAGCTGTATGCAGACACCCAAGGAACACTCTCCACCCCAAACACTCTCCAACCATTTCATTTCAGGGGGTTTCCCGATGTTGAGGTCTCTACCAAGACATCCAAGAAGACCAAAGGCCCAATGGATCATAGAATCACAGAATGGTTTGGGTTGGAAGGGACCTTCCAGATCATCTAATTCCAACCCCCTGCCATGGGCAGGGACACCTCCCACCAGCCCAGGTTGCCCAAAGCCTCATCCAGCCTGGCCTTGAACCCCTCCAGGGATGGGGCATCCACAGCTTCTCTGGGCAACCTGGGCCACTGCCTCACATCCTGGATGTACCCTGATGGCCAGAGCAGCAGTGTTTTCCATCTCCTCTTCCTCACTGATGCAAACGATGGGGTTTTGCAGGGTCCAGACCCCTGTGGGAGCTGAGAGCCCTCCATGTGCTGTGTCCCCCCATGAGTCCATCCCCACTGCAAGGCGTCGCTCCTTCAGTGTGGGTTGAAGCCCAGAGCCTGTAGGACACTTTGCATGGTTTCGGTTCATGCAGCCCTATCCTCCTCTCCCAATTGCAGAGTCTTTTTTAAAGGATGATCCTGGGACTAGCACTGGGGCAGCATATTTTCTCCTCTCTTCTTCTATGCCCCTGTTGATCCTCTTCCAAGAAGTGCTTGCAGATGTCGTAATTTCCTATGTCAGACCAGGATGAGAGCTCTCTCCTGAGGACATTTCTCTTTCTCTGCTCCTTGTCCTCGTCACGGCCCTGCTACCATCTCGAGTGGACTTTGTTTTCCCTTATTTGCGGAGTGTTTTGTGCATCTTGATGTGGTTTTCATGCTCCAGCCGTCAGATTGTAGCGAGTCCCAGGGAGAAGGTGCCAACTTTAACATATGCCTGAACAGTTCTTTTCAGACATATACAAACTGGAACAATGCCTCGCTGAGAATATGCTTGTTGATGCAATTTGCCAACTGTGGTTTCAGATCTGCTCTTTTCAGCATGTACCAACTATTTGTAGACAGTGCAAAATCTTGGATAGCTGGGGACTGATGGACACTCTGGAAGTCTCTCTCCAGGCATGGAGGAAACAACCTAGGGCTGAGTGAAGACCTCCATGAGTACCACAGATAGTGTTCAGATCAAACTCTTTGCCTCCAAGAACCTCACTCCTTTTTCCCTTTGCTTTAGGAAGGTGCCAGCACTGGACAGTCAGTTTTTTGGCCACACGACCCATGGACACGTTCTCACCTTGTGTATGCAGGACTTTGCTCAGCTCCTCACATCTCCTGGTTCAGACATCCTCCGTTGCTTCCCCCATCAGCATCACTCATCATCCAGGCAGGACATCATTGGGGTGTGACTCTAGTGCGCCCGGACCTAGAGCCAGCTGGGGTGTCCAGCATGTCCTTGGAAAGAGGACTGATGAACCTCGGCTGGTAGCTGGACTCTCTAACGTCTTCCCATAGCAGGGGGGTTGGAACTAGATGATCTTCAATGTCCCTTCCAACCCAAACCACTCTGTGATTTGCAGACACCATGGCAACATTTCAAGGAAGAGTTGGAAGATGATAACAAGGTGGGTTTGGGTTTGTGTCTAAGGAGATGGGCAAGAGGCGTTTTTTCTCACCAGCAACCATTAGGATGTGGCTCTGCCCTTGCCCACGTGTCTGCCTTCAGCTTGCCAGCCCCCAGGGCAGGGATCACGTCCTGTTCTTTGCTGGTGAAACACCCCGTCAGCTGGTAGCGTTGGATGTGGAAATGTCGACGAGTCGGTCCAAGAGGGTCAGTGGTTGAGCTGCCTGTTCTCCATGGAGGGCTGCCAAAGGCATATGTGTTTAAGACAGTAAATAATCAAGAGACCATTGTTCATAGCAACCTCAGTGGAAATATTTTTGTGTGTGTATGTGTGTGTGTGTGTCTGTGCTGGCATCCAACTTGGCAATGGTTACTCAGCACAAGTAGGCGGCCTGTCCCTTTCTCTCAGCTGGAGTCTCCTCCTCCTCACAGGGACCCAGAGGAAGGATGAAACTAGAGCAGATGGTTTGGGGGTGCTCAGAAATACCAATGCCAAGGGCTGTCTCATCACCAGCTAGAGCTTCATGGTGTGCTGAACATGCTCAAGATCAAAGAGGTCTCTCCAAGGAAGGGGGGGGATGCGGGAGGCTAGGAGCAACTCTTGGGGGTATTGATGGTTGGATTGTGAAGAGAAGGAGCAGAAGTGGAGATCTTTGGAGTATTGTGCAAAATATGGGGTTCTATGTCAAATCTTCCCTCCTCAAGTCCAAGGGAATTTGAAGCACCGATGCTGAAGGGACACTGAGAGAGGCCACACTGGTTTTGCGAGGAAGAAGTCTCAGGGCTTTCTCCAAGTGGGAATCCAAGGATGGAAGCCCAGAGAGCTGTCCAAGAGTGGCATGCTCCAGATTATCTCCTCTTCGAGCACCACCAAGATCTGCCGCAGTCCTTCAGCAGAGAAACTCCCAGTCTCCCATTGAAAGCTTTGCGGTCACTCTCATCCCTGCAGGAGTGAATGGAGAGATTTGTCCTGACCTCCATCCCCCTCTGCAGCTCCCGGCATTTCATTTTCTCCAAAGCAACACTCCACTGCTAGAATCAGCTGAGGTGGATCCGAGCTGGCTCCTACACACCTTGGGAGCTCAGGCAGGGTTGCTTCCCACGCAGTGTCTTTCACCTAAATTAAACAGCTCTCAGCTGAGCTCTGCCATCCATCACGCCAACCCGCAGGCAGAGCTGGGTTCTGGCAGCTTTCTACACCTTTGGGTTCACGTTTAGCAGGGG
>NW_010126688.1:4807-12627 GCF_000699245.1 Pterocles gutturalis
TTTTTTTTTTTTTTTTTTTTTTTGTGTGAATGTGTCGCAAGGGGCGCGCAGCTGAGGAGGCTACAGGGCATCCTTGAAATCAGTGGGAGGCTGAAATTTGTTAAAGATAACAAAGACCTGGGCATCAAGGGCTATTTTCAGACTGCCTCTTGCAGTGTTCACTATTCAAGGGGGCAAGGAGGGATGTAGACTACCTGCTCCCCAAAATCTGTGCCATTCCACAAGGAAGGATCACTGGGTTTCCGCAGTGAAAATATCCTGTAGATGTTGATAGAGCATCAAAGAAAATAACAGCTGATGTTGCGAGGACTTTGCTGGCCTAGGATTGAGCTGCATTAAGGTGCCCAGCTTCAGATGAGTGACTGCACCTGCTTTTTGGCTTGGAGCTCGGTTTGGCTGCACATGCCCCTGTCTAATAGCACCATAGGTGTCCCAGGGTATTTGAGGCACCTACACAGAGCAGGTCAACATCTCTGTTAGCATCACCTATGGTGGTGATCCTTGGTGGAGAGCAAATACTGTCTGTTTTCTCCTGCAACTAAGATAGCAGCCCATATGAGCTGGCATGTGTGTTGACAAGTCCAGCTATGTGAGGTGGGAAACTGGGGAGCTTTGGCCATCCCAGCTGCCCCTGCTGGAGACATCTGCACTGTTCATGACCATATCCACCCTTGTTTCAGATGTCCACAGATGGCTTTCCTATCAAACCCGCCATACAGAGGGCTGATTTCTGGGGTGATTTGAGCATCTCTCCCCTCTCCCGCTCCACCACATCTCTGGGTCATAAACAAACATCTCCCATCTCTGTGTTGCGTTGGCTTCACCCTGGGCTTACAGATCAGACACTTCAGCAAGGTGGAAATCTCTGGCTCTTTGCCACAGAGATGCTTTTGGGAGAAATCATCATTAACTGGCTTTCTAACTGGCTTTTCAGATCCCCTTTCGGGAAGGGGAGCCTTGGCGAGCAGATCTTCCAGCCCCTCGCTGTCTCCTTGCCAGAGAGCAGCCTGGGGGAACGACCTTAGACTCAAACTGCATTAAGAAAGGTCCTCGTTAAACAAGGCTGTTCTCAGAGACAGAGTTTACAAGCATCCTAGGCAACCGCCTTGGGCTTTTTCCAGTCCTCCAGGGAGAAGCACAGTCCCCAGAAATCAATAACGGAGTTCTTTTTGAAAGTCAGCAGGACTTTGGCTTGATCTAAGCCACTCTCTTCAATTATTTCATTCTGCTGAAAGCAAACAAGGGGCCCTAAATGAGAGCCCTGGACTCAGGCAGCCTGAAGAGGATCAGCCCTGACCCTCTGTCCCATCGCAAGGGGATGGCTTGCTTAATGCCCACTGCTCCTGCGTGTGTCCCTGTCCTTCTGGCCACCAGCCTGGCCAGCCTTCCCCTACACAGAGCCAGGCGATGGGAGGCAAAACAGGTTTTGACTGAAAATACCTCTGTTTTTTTTAAGTGGAAACACCACCCTGAGGCTCTCCTGAAGCAGGGCGACTCAATCCCTCCTTCTCGCATAGAGCTCAGCCCCCAAATTCATTTAATCTTCAGATATTCTCCCTCATTCTCTTGAACCCCAGGATTTCTTTCCTGACTACATCACCCCAAAGGCTCCTTATTTCACGTGCATCCCAATAAACACCCCAGCCCCTTCCCTCATCTGTCTTCTTCCTCCCCCAAACACACAAAATAGCAAACACAGCTTGCTTTTATACTGGTTCCTCTCCCAGCAGACGTTGCTCTCTCTATGTATCTGGACTACAAGTCCCAGGCTTCCCCCAAGCTTAGATAAATGGGGTTTGAACCCTCCTGGAAGGCTTTATTCCCCTTGCAGTTTCTCCCTGCCTCATCCTCATCCTCATCCAGCATCTCTCCTGAAGGATGATGCCATAAAACAACTCCTAATCTGCTGTATGGACAGGAGCTGGGTTTTGAGCCCAGTTTAACGGACAGGATGCCTAATGCCCGTTCCTGTGATGAATTCATACATAATTGTATTTATACAATAAATATAATTGTGTGTAGTTATAAGTGAAGGTAGCTGAGAGGCTGAGGGATGCATCAACCGAAGAGCTCCATGTCCCACCAAGGGTCAATCCTGCATCCTGCTCGTGTGCCTGCGGTTCAAAGGGAACAAAGAAAAATTGAAGGAAGTTCAGGAAAGCAGCACATTTATAATGGCTTGAGAAACCTGATCCACAGCCAGAGATGTGAAGAGGTCGGTTGGGTCTGTGCAAGAGGAGGCTAAGAGGGGAACGGGTCACGGACTGACACCGTTTGCGCTGTGAAGACCTTTCTGGGGGTTCATAGCTCATCAGCAGAGCTGGGAAAAGGCGCAGGGAAAGGCAACGATGGGAAGATGTAGCTGCCTGAATTCTCAAGTTCACCCATTTTTCAACAGTGAGGGTGTTTTACCAGCTGGACAACTTACAATTGGATCCTCTCCCAGTCTTTAAACTGAGCCCATCTGTGTTTTTAAGTACTAAGTTTAACCCCAGAAATTATGATCCGGATAGAAAAAAATTAAGTCATTAACCACCTTCTGGAAAGGTTCAGAGTAGATGCACATAACGACCCCTTGGAAAACATAAGGAACCTATGCACCTTTCAGAAACAAACTCCAGGATGTTTTAAAATATGTTTGTGCTATGCCGAGCGCGATGTAGCAACAGCTGAAGGTCATAAGCACTGTATAAATAGAAAGGAGATTTTATGGTGACATGTCCATCCGGAGCCGTTGCTCTTGGGTATGCCATCTGGGACATTAAGAGGAGCCTGTGCATTCCTACTGGAATAAAGAAAAAAGAGATCCTTGTCCTTGCAAGGAGCGTAAGATGATACTGTTGTTGAGGGGGGGGGGGTTAGCGATGAGGTTGTAACTTTGCTCTTAATTTTACCAATTCTCAAGAAAAATAAGACACGTGATGGTGACCTTTGGAAGGGAAAATGGTCTCTTGTGGGGATTAAATCGCATACCCAAGCAGAGAGAAGGACGGTTTTCACCCATAAAAAGCATTTTCTGTCTGTTGGAGAGTGGTTTATAATGACTATGCTTTTAATTTGAGTACCTGAGTGTCCTCTATGTCCTTTAGCATGTGCTGGTAGAACTTCATACCACTGTCTGACTATGTGCTATCAAAGACCTCTTCTGGAGGTCTGTCCAAGGTCCCTGTTCATCTAATGGGGGGATCTGCTGCACCCATGAAGGCAACAATGTCACGTCCTGTCCCACGATGGGGTGAACCCCAGCGAGACCCAGGGTTGGGTTTGGTGCCAGAGAGCTCTGTGTGCGTGGTGAGGACCTTTTCTTTGGAGGCTTGACCCTCCCTTGGGAGCAGGTCCTCTGAGAGCTGAGCAGCCCTGCCTCCTCCATCGTCCCACCCTTGGGAGGTCTGTTTGCACCACGGATACAGATCAGGAGCAGCATCCACAGCCCCTTTGTGAGATACAGATTGTCTGCACCAGTGTGAGCACGAAAGTGGGGGTGACTCCCCAAATTACTGTTGCCTGCTACTGACCAGGATGGAACTCGCTGCTCTAGGTCTGGGAAGACTTGATAGGACGAGAATAATGGTTTTAAGCTGAAAGAGGGAAGATTGAACTGAGATATTGGGATGAAATGTTTTCCTGTGCGGGGGGTGAGGCAGTGGCCCAGGGTGCCCAGAGAAGCTGTGGATGCCCCATCCCTGGAGGGGTTCAAGGCCAGGCTGGATGAGGCTTTGGGCAACCTGGGCTGGTGGGAGGTGTCCCTGCCCATGGCAGGGGGTGGGACTGGATGGTCTTGGAGGTCCCTTCCAACCCAAACCATTCAGTTCTCCCCCTCCAATACAGGCTTGCTGGGTTCATCTGTTTTTTTTGTCCCTGGGATTATTTTTAGCAGGTGACCAGGATGGGGTCTGTCTCATGAAACACTGAAGCATGTACCAGTGGTCTGCTGGAAACCCACTGGAATAAAAGGAGAGTGCCAGGGCTTCTCTGCAGCGTGGAGGGAGTGACTGATTTTTCTCCTCCTTGAAGGACAACTCGGCGCGTGGCATGATAGCTGCAGAGAGGAACATCGTCGCTCTCCTGCTATGATCGCTGATCTGGTATTGGATTGTGCGATGGGTCACACCTATCCCAGCAGGCTAAAAAAGAAACAACCCATAAATAACTCCTGACATCCCCAGCTGTGCCAGAAATCCTGAACAAAGGGCTCTTGGGAAAGCTGCTGTTGGTATTTCTCTGTCCCTCTCTGGAAAATGCTTGGGACAGGTTTGGCTTCAGCCAGATGACTGAGGCTCACTAAATGTTTTTGCAGGTGTTTTCTTAGCAGAGCTGAGTTATCTCGTTCCTGCATTCAACCCTTCCTGGGAGAGCATCCCCAGGCACATGGGAATGGGGCAGTGCGACTGATGCTCAGCCCCTGCTGTTCCCATCCCTGCTCTCGCTAACGCCAGAACTGGCGCGTGGGCAGATGGTTAAGACAAGAAGGCAAAGATGACTCTCCTGTTCCTTCACCCAAGCTAGTCATTTTTTGTGCTGAATCTGGCCTTTGAATTCATGAATCTGCATGATTTTGGCAAAAAGAGCTGTAATAAGCATATGCCAGGGAGGCTAAGGAGGATAATTTTTGGATTGTGCTTTCTTAAGAAAACTCAGCCCCAGATGGTTCTGGGGCGGAGAAGCAAAACATGGTCCCTGCAGAGCACCAGGGACCCATCCAGAGCTTCTGCCAGGATGCAGCGATGGGTCAAGAGGCTGTAAGAGATGCCGTGGGGAGCAGTGGTACATGCGATGCTGGGGGGTGCAAACAAGGGGAAGGGGGAGGACAGACATACACCAGGAGGGTCAGCATCCCACCCAGCCCAGCCTGCTGCTGGCCAGGGCCAGGGCACAAGGGGCAGCAGGCAATCCCCTCCAGAAAGCACTTACTGATTCTCCACTGCATCCCACATGGTCTCTGTGTACTGACCGCGGTGAGGGACACATGGGAAGAGGAGACGGCCAGGCACCATGCCTCAAATTTCCCTCCTCCTTTTTAATTTTTTTACACGGCTGAAAAAAAAAAAAATGTTCCCCACATAATGATGATTCGGCCAACAGGTCAAGTCAAGCATGATAAATTTCATTTTCGAGCTGGGGTCAGGCGGTAAATTGCCTTAATGCTGCTGGCACGGAGATCGCAGTGCCGAGAGGCTCTTGCAAATGAGGTCCCCCGGCATCGCCCGGCTGCTCAGACCTTCTGCAGGAGTGACACCTCGGGTTGTTGGAGGGCTGGGGGGCCCGGCCACAAGCCAAAGAGGCTTTGAGAGCAGCACCATGCTTGTAACTCATGGCTTGGGGGCATCTTCCACTTTATAAGGGGCCGTGGCAACGTGCTTGCCTGATACCCGAGTTATTTCTGCTGCCAAATCTGCAACGTAGTACGGGGCACACCAAGTCCTGCATTTCCATGGCAGGAGGGAGATGGCAGAAAATGACTTTCCTGGAGCAAAAGAGGTCCAAAGGGAGTGAGGACTTGCAGGTTCCTTCCAGGGATTGGGGCTGGTGCTGAGAAAGCTCCAGCAGACACCCTGGTATGAACCCAAGGAATAAACCCATCCCGTTGCAGAGAGATGGAGAGTCAGGCAGGGAGGGGAAGGTTTATTTAGAGAAACAACTGTGGGCTGTCTGCCCACATCAGGCTTTTAGCTGATGATCGGCACGTGCCGTATTTGGGGGTGGCAGGGGGAAGGAGTCCACTATTCTAAGCCTTGCAGCATCTCTGCTGAATCCTGCCAAAGGCTGGGGAGGGTCTGATCCAGCAGGATCCCACCTCCAGTGTCACCTTGTCTGACCTTGCCTGAGTCAGAGACAACACCATGGCAGGTCATCCTCTCTTCTTCCAGGGAAAACACCAGTGATTCCTCAGAAACTGGGTCCTTTGGAGGATTACCCAAGATTTCAAATGTGCCCAGGGATCCATGTAAGCCCTGAGCATCTTCTGCCAGGGCAGGCAGGGAAAAGGCTGTGCTAAAGGGAGGGGTGGTCTGGAGAGGGTGGAATGTGCAGATTCAGCCACTCCTGAGCAGGGTGCTGCCTTAAACATAAACGATCCTTGGGATTAATGGGGATCTGGGCACTGAATCCATTCCCTTTATGCTTCTCATCCCTCCAGACATGGCCAGCACCTGGCAGCGATGTGAATCAGCACGGGGTAATCCATCTCTTTCCTTCTCCATTTCTGCCTCTGTTAAACATCCCCTGCTCTGGGGAAGACTCTGTCCGCAGTGATTAAGGTGGATAGATCTCCTGGAGCAAAGGGCACTTCCCGGCTTGTTAACACAGGGGAGGACTCGGCAAGAGCATCTCTTCCTTGCGCTGGGGGAGGATGCA
Organism: Pterocles gutturalis; assembly: GCF_000699245.1. NCBI lineage: Eukaryota > Metazoa > Chordata > Aves > Pterocliformes > Pteroclidae > Pterocles > Pterocles gutturalis. The sequence goes on from NW_010126688.1 coordinate 11,162, forward strand.
GGGGAAACAGCGCTGGGTATCCCAGGGGGTCCTGCTGCTATGGGATTTTGGAGTTGCCCTGGTAGGATGTGATGGATTTATCAGCTTCTGAGTAGCCAGCTTGGAAGACAGAGAAATTTAATGTTCCAAAATAACCATCATTTCTCCTGCAAAGTGCTTTAGCAGGGCTTCTTGGACCACAGTATGACCAGGCAACTGACTCCAGCCCCAGACTCCCCTCCATCTCCCTGGGCTACAGTGGGAGCCGACACACTCCACATGCACATGGACCAAAATTCAGGTGAGGTCGTGTCCACCACATCCCACTGTGTCCATGCCAGCACTCTAAGCAATGATCTCAGCATGAACCTGAGGATGGGAGATCCTGGACTATCTGCTGTCTCCATATGGCATCACAGCTCCGGGGCTGAGTGCTGGTGTTCCCACCCTCCCTCCCATCGCTCTGCAATTCACAGTCGCTTTTCTGTTTTGATGCCTGTACCGGAGTGATGCAGGAGGCAGGAGAACGGTGGAGTGGCCAGTCCCTGCACCAAAATGGGGAGAATGGTGCCTCTTTCTGAGCAGAAGACCCACGACACAGAGACAGGGAGACTGGAGAGAAGCACGTCCAAGCTTTGTGAAACCCTTTGAAATCTCTGTGCTTTCGAGATAAAACTTTCGTATGTTAGGAACTGCTTGGGCAGGATGCCAGAAGGACCTGGGAAGCTGTCTGGACACCCAACACCAGGGTGTGGATCTCACCTTGGTGGATCCAAGCGGTCCCCACCGTCACCCTCCTGGGATGCTCAGCCATGCATGGCCCTGATGAACCTGCTCCTCCTCCTCACGACATTTTGGGGGCCTTGGCTGTCTGCGAGGCATCACAACACAGTTCCCCTGGTGGGATCTCATTATGTGATGAGCTGAACATCTGGATTAAAATAGATCAAATAGGCACTAAATCCTAAATAAGCCTGAGAGCTCAGCGTCAGCCATATGCTTCCTACTGACAAGCTCAAAAAAACCTCTCCTTGCCATCAGCTCATGCTGCATGCGGTGTTTTATCCTCCTCCAACCCAGCTCTGAGAGCAAACCTTCCTGCTCTTCCTCCCCAGCCATCCCTGCTCTGGCCATCATCTGAAGCAGCAGCCTGAGGCTCTTCTTAGGCAGGGATGTCTGCGGGCTCACATCACACCTGAGCTGTTAACGAGAAAACGGGTGGGCACTTACCCTGCTGTGCGAAAGGTTTGGTGATAGTACCTGGAATCATAGAATCACAGAATGGTTTGGGTTGGAAGAGACCTTCAAGACCATCCAGTGCCACCCCCTGCCACGGGCAGGGACACCTCCCACTAGCCCAGGTTGCCCAAAGCCTCATCCAGCCTGGCCTTGAACCCCTCCAGGGATGGGGCATCCACAGCTTCTCTGGGCACCCTGGGACACTGCCTCACCCCCCGCACAGGAAACCATTTCTTCCCATTATCACA
>NW_010126688.1:12674-18034 GCF_000699245.1 Pterocles gutturalis
GATCCAGAGCCCCCCCATCTCTCCTGTAGCCCCCTTTCAGCACTGGAAGGTGCTGGAAGGTCTCCCCAGAGCCTTCTCTTCTCTAAATAACACAATACTACAAATGATAATCAAAGGGAGCTGAGAAAGAAGGAAACACAGAGCTTTGTTGTTTAGCATTCATGTTTGGCTCAGACAGGGGCTCAACTAGCAAATATCCTGTAGCAACATGGCAAAAATTAATGTTTTTTCACCTGTATCCTTTTGGAACCAAGACGAAGGTGGAGGTCTAGTGGCATCTAAGAGCAGGTTCTTCTTGGTTGGAGAACATGGATGGTGGGATGGACCTGAGGACATTGCAGGTGCATGAGGATGCAGGACCTGCAGAGGTGCTGCTCTTCCCTGGGCATCACACATCATCTCAACATCGGCTCTGCAGCCTGCTGGGGCTGCTCCGGGCGGGAGAGGACAGCCTGGGATGGGTCTCAGCATCCCTGCTGGGTGTAGCTGTCGATGCTGCATGTGGGTGCAAGGATCACTCCAGGGAGGACGCAGGGATAAAACTTTTCAACACTGTTTTTTATGGCCTGGCAGCACAAAAAATAAGGTATGGCCATTGCCTTTAGGTCATGAGCCTTGTTGAGCTTAGCAAAACACTGGCTAAGGTCTTTTGAGGTCTTGGCGGACTTGTCTTGGCAGGAGCTTTTTTTAGCTGGTTTTAGCTGTAACAGCATATTGCCCAATGGTCAGATGAGCGTTGCTGGCTGTGACAGCCAATCTGCCCAGCGGTCGGGCGATGAGCATCAGGCTTTAGCTAAGCTTTTTTTTTTGTAATTGCCTGGTTTCACCCTAAAAACATTCTACCAGTCAATAAAGGTCTAAAAAAAAAAAAAAAATCTTTCTATAACTTGATCTGCTGACCAGCAAGACAGAAATGCCAGCAGCAGGCTGCTTGATGAGGTATGAAAATAGCACCAGTGACCCCCAACACCACTGGCAAAAAATCGGGGGTGCTGGTGACTTGCTATTAGAACTCATGAGAAGGGGTACGCAGGGCACCAGCGACGGTTGGGAGTCTATGTATGACAATTGTAATTGCATTATTAATGGGAATCAGCAGTAATTGGATAAATTGGACACTACACGTTGGTCTCATTGCAATGAGGCTAACAAAAATGATTTGCTGTGTCGTGATTCGGTTGTTAATGGGACTAATGCAAAACTCCTTGCTCCGAGCATAAGCTCTGCTCCCTTTTTGCCTGCCACTAAATTTTGAGTGTGACACTTTGAAGATAATAATCTGGAAATGGCATTGGCTATGTGCATGGAGAAATCGGGACAGCCCGTGACCTAGGTTGACTGGAGAAACTCTCCCTCCTTCTCCACCTTCTGCCACCTCCCAGGGCTCGGTTTGAGGGAGATGATGATGATGGCTGAGCTTTGTGTCGGATTGGCCATTTATTATGTATTAATAATGAGATTGAATGTGAGCACGAGTGTGTCCCATCCCCTCCATCACCCATGGGTGTGGTGGCCCCAGGACATGACTGCAGGTGAAGGATGCTCGTGGCAGTCTGTGTGCAATATTCACAGGGGCCAAATCCTGCTGGGGAAGGTTGGAGAGCCAAATCTGGGCTCGCTGATGCCTCTTGGCAGGGGAAAGGACCAGGTATTCACCTCTGAGAGGCACAACCTGGGGGAACCAGCTCTCCCTTTGCAGAGAAATCTCCCCAACCTACCCCAGCTTTCCACTTTTTTTGCAGAAAAGTTGTTTTTAGCTGCAGAAGGGGCTGGTGGTGCTCTGATAGTGCAGGATCCACACTCTCCTTTTTTCCTTCTGGGCGAGATCTCATGATTTTACAGATCTCCCAGTTCTTTCAGAGGGGAAACAAGGGAGCAGGAGAGGAAATTACATACCCCAGAAGGGGAATTGCTGACCAAGGAGCACCCCCGGCTTTGTTTCAGCTGATGAACGTCTTCCTCCCCCCTGCCCTGTTAGCCTTTCTTTTTTACATCCTGGGCAAGGTCTGAATTTCAGGCCAGGGAAAGCGCTGGGGAAAGGAGCAGGGTGTTGGGGGAAGGGATGCTCTCCCTGCACCGCCTCTCCTGCCTCCGGTCCTGTCTGCTTGTGGCTGATCCCTTCACCGTGCAGGGTGATGGTGATGTGCAGCGACACTTGACTGTGCGGAGCGGGGAGATGGCAGCCAGCCGCTCCCCCTCCCGCAGCACCGGGGCTGACATCTCCTGGGGTGCTGCTCCAAGCGTGCCCATCAGCACCCCACTCCCCATGGCCAGCCCTCCGGCTTGGGGTGAGGCAATTTTAGGGGTCCCAGGGATCTGGAGTGTGATGGAGGAGGTGGTACATGGGACCTGGTGTGGTGGGAATAGAAAAAAGCCTCCAGCCATTTGCTGGTGAAGAATCATCCCATGGATGGGGCTGTGTGGTGTTGGAGGGTGGGAGCATGCCTGGGACAGGGACGCACGTGGCTTACAGATTTGGGTGATGGGCTGGGGGAAATATACCCCATAGCTGGGGGTGAAAGGGGTCTGTTCAGCTTGGATACACCTCCTCATGGCTCAAATGCAAGCAAGGCTGTCCCTTCTCCATCTCCATCCTCCTCTTCTCCATCCCCAGACTCCTCTTCTCCATCCCCAGACTGTTCTTCTCTATCCCCAGACTGTTCTTCTCTATCCCCAGCTTCTCTTTTTCCACCCTAGACTCCCTTTCTCCATCCCCAGCCTCTCTTTCTCCATCCTTAGCCTCCCCTTCTCCATCCCCAGCCTCCCAGCTCCTTCTGCTCGCCCTGTGCTTGGGAAAAGCTCGCTGTTGGCTGTCACACGCTGTGCCACCATGGGTTGGGCTTGGCTCTACAAAACCCAGCCCTACAGGACACCCAGCTCTGTGCTCTGGGGCTTGGCTCAGGAGCATCCCTCTGCTTTGAAACCTGGAGAAAGCGGGGAGGACCTATGTTTCCCTTTCATACCCAAATTCAGGGTGGGGGGAACCTGAAAACACTGTCTGCAGAAAACAAACCTGATTTCTCACCCCTGCATTGAGGAGACACAGGGCAAGGGACATGACCTAGTTTTTAACGGCAGCATTTAATATTTCCCCTGCAAGGCAAGCCAGCCCAGCTTCCTCTCCCTCCCGCGTCTCGGCCAAGCAGCCAGGCTGGGCTGGCCCGTTGCCTTCCTGGGGCTTAAGAGCTCATCGGCCTGGGATGGAGGGGAAAATGTGACTGTGCAGCCTCCTCAGGCGCCCAGATGTGCTGCTGATTCATCCGCTAATTGCGTAATCTCCGGCAGCGGGATGCGCTCGCGGTCGCTCGCTCCAGCGGGAGATGCGCGGGGAAGCATCTGTTTCCTACTGTCCTTCCTTGCCCCCAGCACGGGGGCTTCGTGGAGTGACCACCTCCATGGTCACACCACCCGTTGCTCAGGTTGCACCATGGAGCAGGGCAGAGGGCTCAGGATGGGATGCAGCAAGGGGACAGCATCCCTAAAAAACACACCAGCAAGAGGACAGCATCCCTAAAAAACACACCAGCAAGGGGACGGCATCCCTAAAAAACAGACCAGCAAGGGGACGGCATCCCTAAAAAACACACCAGCAACAGGACAGCATCCCTAAAAAACACACCAGCAAGGGGACGGCATCCCGAAAAAACACACCAGCAAGAGGACAGCATCCCTAAAAAACACACCAGCAAGGGGACGGCATCCCTAAAAAACACACCAGCAACAGGACAGCATCCCTAAAAAACACACCAGCAAGGGGACGGCATCCCTAAAAAACAGACCAGCAAGGGGACAGCATCCCTAAAAAACACACCAGCAGGGACAGCATCCCTAAGAAACCACAGCAGCAAGAGGGGATGGACCTGGAGAAGACAGCACCATCATGCTGTGGTTGGTGGGAACCAGGTGAGCAGATCCAGGAGCACTGAAGAAAGGCAACAGAAGGTGGTCAAATCAGTCCTCCCATCTCCCTGCTCAAAACCCAGCCTGAGTGATCCAGTGGTCCTCGCAAAGGGACAAATCTCTATGGAACGTTTCATGCACTTGTTGGTGTAGTCATGTGGATATAATTTGATTATTCCTTCCTAAATGTTTAGCATCACAAAGGGAAAAGCTGCCTCCAAGCTGAGCCCTTGGAGCCACTGCTGCGGGACTGGTCTGGGGGAGGAAGGGGCAGAAACTGGGCTGGAGAAGCTGTAGCATGATTTATAGTCTTCTGCCAGCGCTCCCAATTCCACCTGTGCCGTGAAAGACCCCAAAACTCCTGATCTGGTTTAGCAAGAGCAAATCATGAGCGATCGCTGGGATTTTAGCAGGTGGGGATTTCAGCAGAAAATTTGGTAGCAGACGTGTGTGAGCATCTGATGAGTGTGTTTGCATATCTGTAGGGCAGCAGAGGTTCTAGAGGACAACGTCGCACAAAGCAAGAGCAGCAGATGTTATTCTTTATGGAAATAGCACCAGCAAGATGAGAAGATTTGGGTGCTGTGCATTGGAAAACAGCCGTTACCTTGTGAAGGTCTTTATCACCGTCTCCTGTGCACACATTTTCACCCTCAGCCTGAGCTGCCACGTGCCTCTGACTGCAAGGTTGGGCATTTGGATTTTGCAGGCTGGTGTTTATGAGGATGGGAGAGATCCTGGCCAACCCACCTCATGGGCAGCAGGTCCCAAATCAGAGTCCCTCTGCAGAGAAGTCATGTAAAAGCTGAACCTAGACCTAGCAAGAGGGAAAAAAAAGCCCTTCAGCATTGGAGCGGGTGGGTGCACATGGGGAGAAGGGGGTGCTGGAGCCACCTGTGTCCTACTGGGGGGGGGAAGAGGGTTTTTCTGGCAAGAGGGAGTGAAGGGAACGGCTCAGGGAGTCATCCAGGACTCAGAGCGACGTTTGGCTAAGCTGGGGGTTTAGCACGATTATAAGCAGCTTTAGGAGCGGCGAACGCAGGAGTCGCACACACACAAAAAGTCACGAAGGAAAAACAAACAGTGTCAGTGTTTATATAAGGCATCAGAGGGTCGCCAAAGTGCCAGCCGGCTGCTGCGTGCTCCTGGGGTCTTCCACTGCCCCGGTAACGCACGGACGGTGTTTTGGTCCAGCCTTATCACATCTCATTAAGGATTTTGGGGAAAGATTCGGAGAGGAGTGAAAGAAGGTTCAAAGATATGTGTTAGCTCCAATTGGAGGGATGATAGAGGAGGATTTGAATGGAGCTGTAAAATTAAGAGTGGGTGGAGAGCGGACAAGGAATAATTCTTCACTGGCCCTTCATTTCCCAGGGGTGGGGAAAGAATTAAAGGGGTAAAATGAAGAGACTTGTGGGTTGAGATAAAAAGAATCTAATAACTAAACTACAATAATATTG
>NW_010126689.1:0-861 GCF_000699245.1 Pterocles gutturalis
GATAAACATCCACCGATCTCGCGGTCCACAAACCCGGCAAACATCCTCTTCCAGAAATATTCAGAAAGTTTCCTGGCTGAATGAGATGTTGTGCTTTTTTCCTTTTTTTTTTTTTTTTAATAAATCTTCTCCTTTCTCGTCTTATTCAACCTTTTCAGTCAGAAGCGTAACATGTCCACTAGCGTCTCGCAGGCAGCGAGAGAACGAGCGAGCAAAGATGGACCTAGGAGCATGGTGATCATCATAAAAATCCCCTCGGTTCTCCAGTGCAATTTTCAAAACAACAACCCAGCCTTCGTGCTCTAAAGGCGAAACGCCTGCGTCTGTTTACATCAACTGTGTGCTCCGAAAGCCTTTCCCCTCTATCTCAATCCGAGGGAAAAAAAAAAAAGCCAGCATTATCTGCCTTTGTCAGCGAAAGAACATAATATTGACTTACCTTTCCCCACAGCTATTGTCTGCCCCTTTGCAAAATGACATCACGGAAACCAATCATGAAATTTGCATGGGGGAGGTTGTGGGGGGAGAGTTCTTGGAGGGCAGCCCACTCCCCTACACCAGTAACACGCGTGTAAGACGGGTTGTTGGTTTCAATTAAATATCTGATACTCCTTAGTGTGTGAACTCTTAAGCCTGCTAAAGGCAATGTCTCATTTACTTAATGACCGCTCTCATTAATGGAAATGGCACAGAGGGGGCTTGCTGCGCCTTCCCTTTGTAAATACACTACCCATGAACCCTTGGGGTTGCAATATATCTGTTTACTCTCTGAGGTGAAATAAATTTACAGTATAGCATCAAAAAGAGAGAGAGAGAGAGAGAGAGAGATGGAGCTGCTGACTTGAGTGCACGGAGAGTTGG
>NW_010126689.1:926-3444 GCF_000699245.1 Pterocles gutturalis
AGAAGGAGACTGATTTTCCCCGAGTTGATTCATAATTAATATTCACGAGGCTCGGGGCTCCTTTGATAGCAGCAACACAAAAGGACGGCGAGAACGACAAGCTCCGTGGCGTGTTTCCCCCCCCCCGCGCATCCCAACGCGTGGTACGGCCCAATAATTCCTAATAGCAGCAAGCAGCGAGTGACAGATGCCCTGGGTTAGCACAGCTCCAGCGAAAGTACTTTACAATATTTATTGGTGGTTAGGAAGATGACCTATCACCATAAAGAACAGACTGGGAAATTTATCGCCTCTATGAACCTGGAAGTATTGCATATTAGCTGATATACATATTCAAAAGCGAGTGGTTAAAAGGTGTATAAATATTTTTTTTCCCCTCTTAAAAAAAAAAAAACATAAATGACACAACGTATTCCCAGCAGACATTGCCTCACCCCGGGAAGGACGGATGGTGGCTCACGCGGTTGTGTTTTGGGCTTCATGATGGGAAGGAGAATAAGTCTTAAAAGAAAACGGTGACTAAAATAGTTTGGGAATTGTTTCTAAGTGAGAAAAGTGCATGTTTTTATCATTTCCTCACAGAAAGATCCGCACTTTCCCGGAGCTAACATCATCTTTCCTTGAAAATGCTTCTGTACAGTGGGGATCTGGCCACCCCGGGAGGAGGAAGAGCTGGAGGGAGGGATGCTCTGGGGAGAGACCCCCGCACCGTGCGGCAAGGAAGGTGTCGTGGGCATTAACAAGTCCAGCACCCCGCCCGCCAGACGGGAGCATTAGCACTTGAATTGCAACTTTTCGGAAATAGCAGGGGAAACACGGGCGTGCTGCAGCCCCACGGGGTGGGGGGAGCGGGAGGGGGGGCGGTCACCTTTCTACCCAGAGCTTTTTCCTGCGCCTTCACGCCATCCCCAGCATAGCCGAGGCGATGAAGACTTTCCTGTCATCTTAATGAAGATTTCCGAAAAGATGCCGGAGCTCACAAATGGATGGAAACCCCAGGAGCCTTGAGAGAGCAGAGGCAGAGTCTGGCAGGGGAAGTTAAATCCTGCTGGGGATGCTCTCTCCTGTGGGAACCTCCAGCTCCAGAGCTGCGGGAGCACAAACTGCCCCTCTCCAGCTCCCCACCACCCTGGGCAGGTTGGGTGCAGGTAGGAAGGGGAAAAGCCTCTCAAGCTGCCCAAGGTTTCAGCCCAGCACATTATGAGCTCTGCTGGACATTTGCCTGGCAGCATGGGCTTCAGAGAGGGCTGGGTGGAACCCTTTTACAGGGTGCATGGTGAGGGAGAGTGATTTGATTTCCCATTTCAGGCATTTTCTTGAGGAGAGGGTGACAGAAATACTAATTTAAAACTGTTGAGGCAGCTTTGGAGATTCTTGCGATGGCCAATTTCCATGGCTTGCAAGCCTGGTGTGCTCCTAAACCATTAACATAAAGGAGGTATTCAGCAGAGAGTACTCCTGAAAAGCCGTTTTCTATCTGCTTTGGACACACCACGAAGACAGGGATATTTTACATCCTAAACCTTTGGCATTCAGAAATTCTATTAAACCCTTATCTGCAGGCAGCAGGCCTGGTGCTACACTGCATCTCCATTGTTCTGCACCCGCGATAGAATCAAAGGGAGGGACGGGAGGACTCCACTCCTCTCTGCTCACAATGCTGCCTGGTCCTCTGCACCGCTATTTCATTTAGAGACGTAATGCTAAAACTTCAGAAACAAAAGCACAATAGATAGGCTAGAAGGCAGGAGGGGAACATGTTTACTTGCATGTGTTTGCACATAAATTTTTGTCCACACACTGCATGTATACAAATAGACACCCATGTGCAAACATACTTGTGCCTGAGTGTTGGCAGAGATTAATTTTATTATTGCTCTTGTTGTATTTATTAACATACAACGCACCTAGGAGGCAACTGACAGCTTTGATACCATTCTACTAAGCTCTGGGTCACTAGACGGTGTTTGGCTATTCTTCGTCCCCAAACTCCCCATCCTTCCCCTGCCTCTTCTCTCAAAACCTCCCCAAACCTCACCCTCAGTTTCTAGTTTCCGCCAGCAGCCGACAAGAATTCCCATCTCGCAGCTCCAAAATCCCTCCCCACGCTCTGAACATCCCTAAGTCAGGCTGGCCATCAAGTTACCCCCCGCCCGACCCCACGCTGGAAGAGCCCGCGGGGGAAAGCGAGGGCACGCGTGGGCTGCAGCGCGGCGGCGGGTCAGCACCACGGCGGCGGACAGCTCCCGTGCCTCCCTCAGCCGTTTCCGACCCTTTTAAGCATTTTTCGACTTTTTTTTTTTCCCTAATATACAAGTTCTGCAGAGTCACTTTACAGCTGTTTTCAGGGAGGAGGCAATTGTGCGTTCCCTGGTGTGAAAGAGCTGCTGTGAAAGACCTGCCGCTTCCCTAAAGGGAGCCGTACAGCAAAGAGGTATAAAATAAACGTTCAAATATTTTCGAATTTGGAGCGTTGTTCCAGATGGGTCACTGTCTGCCGAGGGTCACTGTCTGCCTG
>NW_010126689.1:3460-4806 GCF_000699245.1 Pterocles gutturalis
TAAAAGTAGGTTCCCTTCACGCCCCCCCCCCGTGCAATTTGGGGTTTTTTTGTTTGGTTGGTTTTTAAAATAAAATATTACTATGCTCATGTTTTCAGATCAAGTTTTTAAAGTTTGGGATTATTCAAAATAAAACTGCATTTGCTTGTGTAAATACAGGCATAAAACCGCCGCGCTGCATTTCGTGAGCTTCTCCGAGTCTGTTTCAAAGTAAATTAGATCTCCAACTTTATGCATTTGTAATTGGCACCAACTTCTCCGGTTACCAGCTGGGGGTGAAAGATTCTTTTTTTTTTTTTTTCCCCTTGTTTCTTTCTGAAAGCTTCTATGCAGATGGGCTGGCTGCCTTAATGCCTCAGACTACAATTAGTGCTGTTGTATGCCGAATAGAAATGGCCAGCATTAATATTGTATATGGAACAGCTGAAGGGTTACGAAGAAACCTGCCCACTACAGGCCCCTGGCAGATGGAACAACACGCACAGGCACGAAAAAAAAAAAAAAAAAAAAAAAAAAAAAAAAAAAAAAAAAAACCACAAAAAAACAAACCAAAAACAAAAAAAAAACCACCACCAACTTTCAATAACCCTTTGCTCGCTCTCCGGAGAGCCCCTTTTCCCCGATTTGGGCGGTTACTTCCCGAAGGGGCGATGTCTTTGTCTAACCCAAATCTCCAGCTCTTTTCTCTCGAAGAACAACAGTTGGAGCAATCACCATCTTTTGCAAAAGGCACCTCGCATTATCCCAAAACTTTCTCCTTTGTGCCCCGGTTAATGCAGGCACTGAAACGCACTTAGATGAACAAGCACGAACTAACTTTTTACTTAATAACACCCCCCCTCGCCCTTTTATTACCCAGCAATGTGCAAGAAGGGAGGAAAAAAACAAACCTCAAAACCAAACCACCCCCCCCCAGCAGAACTGTGACCAGAAGCGGCAGAAAACAGGATTTTTCTCCTCCCCGTCCTTTGTAATTAGGTGAAACCCGCGGTAGCGGGGACAAAGATGCCTCGGAGCAGCAGCACCGGGGGTCGCGCACCCCCCACGCCCCCATAGCCCCTCGCAGCTGAAACCGGAGCAAAGCGGGGGAGGAAAACAGGACCTCGCTTGCTTAACGCAAACATGGGACACCTGCGCTCTGAAACACACTCAGGGAACCGCTTTCCACGATAGCATTAGGGGGGAAAAAACATTCTAAAACAAGGGGAGAGTTTGGGGGTCCGCGATCCCCCCACTCCCAGCCGACTGAGCCCCTTGGCCAAGGCGTGGCTTAGGTAGAGTTCAGTTGCTCGAGTGCTTCAGAGGGGAAATGGGGTGGGGGCACACAGGAAAACCCCCCTACACAC
>NW_010126690.1:0-270 GCF_000699245.1 Pterocles gutturalis
GGGAGAGAGAACGGGGAGGGGGCTGCCATCCTGGGACACCCCCAGCCCCACATTTCACCACGGCTGCCCAGGACAGGGGGGTCAGCACTCACCACCCGGCGCTGGAAGGTGTTGGTGACGGTGTCCAGCCCCGGGATGTTGTCCTCGTCCACGCGGGTGACGTAGCAAGCGCGGTGACGCCAGGACCTGTAACCCACCAGCAGCTGTTTGCAGACAGACCCCCATCAGCTCAGCCTGGTCCCCGCTGCCACCACCCGCCCCGTTGTCCCC
>NW_010126691.1:0-3742 GCF_000699245.1 Pterocles gutturalis
CTAACATTCTGTGATTCTGTGATACAAGCATTAACAATTATAGTGCCAGTGGTAATTGTCTTTAACTATTCTCATCCTAAGAGCACTCTTGCACATGGGCCAGTATAGGAAAAGCTACATCAAGCACAGGACAAGATATGCTCTCACAAAGCAGAAGTCCTCACTTTAGGCTTTTAGCCAAGAGTACTCCCACACCAGTAACACATTTCAGCCACAAATCCACAACTTTGAGTTTCTCTAAATGACAAGATGATTACCAATACAACATGGTAAATGTGAAATATATGAACTCTCCCTTTGCCATCAACTCTTCTCAGCTCTGCTTTTCCCATTATCATACACGCACACAAAAAAATAAAAAAAGGATACTGACAGCAGCTCCTGCTTTTGCTAAGTCACACTGCCTTCTACAACTGGCCTCAGAGCTGCTGGGCAGCTGCTACTCAAACATGCCCATGCAGTCAAGGGGCATCCACCTGATAGCATACACCCTGCAAATCCCAAAGAGTTCAGAAATGACATATCACAGAAATTTGCATACCATTTTGTTAAGTTAAATGTGATTGAAAGACCCGTGATTATACACAAAGTTCTCCTAAGGTCGACAACAGAGTAAAAAAGGCATGAGCAGGTATGCTAAAGCAAGATCAAATAAATTGTTTAAATGCCACTGCAAAGGTAGTTCTCACGAATGTCTCCGTGGCCAGTCTACTGCCATTAACATAGTTAGAAAAATCTGTAATAGGAAGAAAATTATTACTACATAAAATATTCCTGCAAAGAGAGGCTGCCACAGAATTGAAATGAAAAGATGTAGCTCAATCTGTTAATGCCCATCCCACATGTGTGAATGTGATGAATAGTGTAGAATGAAATGACTGCTAAATCTCTGTTAACAAGTGTATTTTAAATAATATACATGGATCGGTACCACATCTTAACAAATGTTCATGTTAATCCCCAAAACTAGCACTATCAAAACAAAACCTCCAGAGAAGATACCAAGAGATGACCATTTTCTACAACAGTGGGTGGAGATGTTTTTGTGAGAAGCGTGCAGCTCAAGAGGATGAGATGAGAATAGAGAAGAAAGTATTTTGTCAAATTCAAGCCCTCTTTCTCCCTCCCAATGAGCTCAGCTTCTAGTCCTGTTTTCTAACTCCCATTTTCAATGAAAGTTATCATTGCTAATGGTTTAAGGAAAATCTTTTACTTTGAAAAAGAAAGAGAAATGAGCACTTGCACAACTGCAATCTTCATAGAAGAATGCTTTTAATATCAGATATTTTGGGGTTTTTTCTGCTTTGTTTACTGCTTTCCTGAAAAGCTTTAAAGCTAAAACTTTCTGATAAAAGTATCCTCTTTCTTCCATGATAAGAACTTTTACGAACTTTCATACTGAACAGAGCTGTCACTAATAGTGTCTAAATGCTTGACGTGTATATTTTTATATACTATACATTCGGAAAAAAGATAGCTAGATGACAATACAGATGCTGGCACATCTGTATGATAGGCTTTTAGAATTATTTAGTCTTATGCCAATTATTTCCTTTACATGATAGATAGCATACATTAGTAGATTACACATGTGCACACGTGCTAACCTGTGAGGACACTCAAAACAGGCTAATTTCAAGCATTACAGATTAATCCTACCTTTTTTTTTTATCCCCAGACTAAGTATTAATACTTCAAGCTGTGTCCTTCTAACAGAGCTATACCCCTCCTCTTTGATTTTCCATTCTTCTCCCTTCACTTGATTGATTTCAGTTGTTTTGAATTGGGAAACATCAAAAACTGTCATCAAGAATTTAGCATGAATTAGTATCAGAAAATTAGTGTTTTTCTTAATTAAAGAAAATACGATGTTTTTGTTCTCCCCATCTCCTCCTTCCTCTCCCCTTCCCAACCCAACAATAACCAAAACACGCCTCTGCAATCAGTCTAGCATCTGAAAAGCAAACTGGATTTCTTCTCTTTCCTGAATTTTCACTACCAGTAATAACTCCATGATTAAGACTCAGATGACAGTTCTCATGTCACAGAAGCTGAAAAAAATCCAGCTCCCTCCTCCAGTAGCTGAATTGGTCCTGGACTATGGAAGGGGGCAGGGGGAGACTGCCATCAGTCAGATAAACATATCTGATCTGAAGATACCCACAGTAAGGCAATGCTCCCTGCTCAAAGCTACAAAAGCACCCATCCCAGGCAAGTACAAACTCTCAGCAGAAAACAGATTTAAGTAATTCACTCAAAATAGTAAGAAAAATTCTGCAGGTTTCCATATGAACCCAGCAGAATTGACCAAATGTATCCATCTGTTTGCTTTCATATAAGCAATATGCATGCTGCCAGTATTGGACCTCTTCTAGGGCAGGGCCCTGGGACTTAAATTACATCTGCCACTTCCCCGGTTTACAGCAGCCTCATCAGCAAAGCATGAATTTTTTTAAAGCCTCAAAATAGCATCCTGAGGAAACACACAAGAAAATGACTATTTCTACATTTCCTCCTTTTTCTACCTGATGACTTTGCCTCAGTACCTAATATTAATATCAAATGCGATGTTCTGAACTGAGAAACATGGAAGCACTTCAAGAAAGCCTTTTAGTGTCTCATTTCCATCTCCTTAGCTCAGAAGGGACTATTTCATAAGCAAATTTGAACACCTTCAAGCAACTCATGATGAGAGTATCCAGAATCAAATTAGTTACCTTACCTCTATTAAAACTGCCAAAGCAGCAAATCCTCATGACTCCTCACAGTATATAATCACCAACAAAACAGGCTGACTAGAACCTTCAAATATGGCTGCATCTTACACACCCCAAACTTGAATTATAATCACAGAATCACAGAATGTTAGAGATTGGAAGGGACCTCTAAAGATCATCCAGTCCAATCCCCCTGCCGGAGCAGGAACACCTAGTTTAATACTGATTATTTTTGAAAATTTATATTGCTGATAATGTTGCTTATTTCAGCTATGACCATTTTTTTCAGTTGCAACTATGAAAATCTGCTTCCTTGAATGCAAAGCCCTATTTCTTACTTCAGCAACTGTGGTACATGCAACCAGTCCACACAAACAAACCCGTAGTAAAGGGCAAAGTAAAATTTAGAGTAATTCACTAAATCTCTGCACTAGTCCTCTTCAGAGCACAGAATTCTTGCCATCCTATGCTGTAAAGCCTCTGCTACATAGTTTGCATTTCTCCCCAAATACCTGCTCCAAGTATACAGCAGGAAGCGCACCAGTGCTGGTCAGATATTTACCACCACTTCATCAGAAATGCCACACTCTTTTAATTGTTGTTGGCATAATATATATATAGTCTATAAGAAAATAAATGCAGCAGCCAATACCACCAAAACAGTGAGTATAAACATTGAAAAACTGAGCTGCTGTGGCCAAATGAATTACCCTTCATGACCTGAGCCACTCATCTTTTCTTAGGTCACCCTGGCAGCCAAGTGACATAGCTTGAACCATTCTTGGATGAACTTAAAATGGGCCTGGGGGAATGTAACCCTTGTGACTTGCCCTTTGCTACCACCCACCTGAAGTTTGTCCAAGTCCAGGGAAGAGGAGGCTCTCAATTCACACATATGCAGAAAAAACCTGATGAAAATCAGCACAACAAACTGAATGGCCTGGTACATTGGGTGTGCTCCATCCTACAAAGCTCTGCATACCAACCCTATTGTGCCAACTTTCTTCACCGAAAAGGCCTCACAA
>NW_010126691.1:3753-4800 GCF_000699245.1 Pterocles gutturalis
TCTTCCGAGTCATCAGAAAGCTCCGAGGTGTTGCACTGGAAAGCACTACAAAGATAGTGAAACCGCACACCTGTGCTTCCAAATTGTGAAGACAGATGAAGCAGCCTGACTCAATGTAAAGACCTAAAGCAAAAGCACCAGTGGCTAGCAGGAGCAGAGGAGCAAGAAGCACAGGTGAAGATGAGAAAGACATGAATAAGTTAGAATGTCCAGCAGAATGCACCAGCACTGCCAGAGGACACTACCCCCACAATCTGGAGTAACTGCTGGACTCTGATTGACTCCACCTGTCTGTTGCAGTTCACAGCTACTAGCAGAAGCCTCTTAGTGGCCGGCACATGCAGCAGTAATGAGCTGCTACCAGCAATTACTGCACCAGCTCAGGTGTTAGTGCTGTAAGTAACAGCTCTCTGATGACCTAAGTGAGAGGAAAAGGGCAGTGGAGCTCTATAGGATAATATTCTTATTTTTCAGCTTTACACTAAAAAAAATTCTCTGGTTTAAAAAAGGCTGAATAAAAGTGATCATTCAACAAAATACCATACTTAATTACAAAATACCATACTTAAGACTGCACAATCATTCCTAATTTAGCCATTGAAAGCATGAGCTAGGATTCGGTCTTGTGCATGCACATTGTGATACTCTCTAATTACATGATCATATTCCAATTTTTTCTAGAAGGATATCACCCAAGAAGAGCCAGCTCTGGGAATGAACATGAGTTGCATACTTAAAGACAAAGTTGCCTGCTGGACCATTAACTCGTTCATTTTAGGTACTGGAATATCAGAATTGAAGGCAGCAGTGATCTGCAAGCTGAAAGGAGGACAAGTTTCACAGGAATCTGAAATCTTTGCAGGAAGGCCTTCGTCGTACACGCCTCACCTTCTGACCTGGTACACCTGAACATATACTTGTGGATGCCATATTTTGCAGTGAGCTGATGCTATATTTTAAAGACAGTTATAAAAAAGTGAAAACAACACTTTGAAAAGTCAGATCTGACCGGATGCATTTAGAAGCTTATCACAGCAGTTAGTTTCC
>NW_010126691.1:4831-118678 GCF_000699245.1 Pterocles gutturalis
GGGAGGCAGAGGGGTACCTTTGAAAACTTGCAGGGAGAAGCCTAGTCCAACAAAACTCTGTATTTCCCTCTCTCCACTGACTGGATGGAGGCCTTCCAAGAGCATCCCTTCTGCTTAAGCTAGATACCTTCTCTTCAGTTATAATCATGAGAAACTAGCAGAAGAGGCTAAGTGCCTGTATCCTACTAGGGATTAACCATTCCACTGAAAGCTTGGTCCCTCAGTCAGCCTACTGCCAGGCCAGCCACGTGGCTCTTGCCTCCTGGATGCACAGTAGCTTCGCTTTGGAAGAAGGGTAGAAAATGCCTTTCCCCAGGGTGACCCTAAGCCAGGTGGCAAGGGCACATCTCTTGGGTATGTGGGTTCAAACACTTTCAGGTGGTCTGGGAACCTCTCCCAAATAAATATACAGAATTAGGCAGGCCTAAATGAACCGCATTGCTGCCAGGATTTAGGTTGACTGTAGCTACACAGGTAGGATTTGAGTGAATTGGGCTGTTTTCTTCCCCTTCAAAAACTTTTTCCCCCCAATCTGTAAAATGGATACAATATTAAAAAGACAAGATGTTGAGAGAATCAATTAACATCTTTACAATAAAGAGAGAATTTAGTGATAAACATCACAGAGAAGTCCATAAGAAGTTATGAATTTTCACATGTATTTATTATACCAACAATAGTATGGAATTGGGGTTTTTAAGATAGGGTTTGAATGTCTGCAGAATATGCCTACCACAGGGCCACATGAACAATAAGGATTTAAAAATAATAATATTGAATATCTTCTCATTTGTCAGCACCATCACTTCAGTGGTCTGATATATGATCATGTAATTAAAGACTGTATCATAATGCATATGCACAAAGGGGCTGAATTAAGGTTGTGCAGACAAATCTAATTCTGGCATTTCCTATGCTTTGAGTGCCTGACTTCACAATCTTAGTGTTCATTTAACAAACAGTTTCTGTATGTAATACCATACATTATATACACATGTCGGTGACATTTTTCAAAATTGCTGCATATTCTGATTCTGTAAGGTATGTTTACACACATGAACACACATACCCAAACTGCAAAGGCAAAACAATACACAGTCATATTCTGGCCACCGCCTTCTTCCCCTTGTACAGCATATTCTTGCCATTTTATTTAGCACCATCGAGAATAAGTTGCTCAGGGGTGCCAGCAGTTAAAATGTTCTTTTACCTTTAAGTACACTAAATATGTGTCAACACGTCCAGCTTTTACCCACTGCTAAAAAACATTTTAAATAGCATCTACTGCATATGAGCCATTTGTGGATGAGAGCACACGTGCATAAATACCTGGAGCTCTTGCCTTAGGCCCTGAACAGAGGCTCTCCCGTTAGGAAAAGCCCTCAGAGGTGACCACCCCGTGGCATTTTAAGGAGGCAGGATTAGAACAGACATTGCTTTTGGCCCCATGCTATACACAGCTCTTCAGCCTGCTGTGGGTGCCCGAGAAGACTTTGGATTCTAGATCTGGAGAAAGGACTGCTCTCTTGGTGTTTGAGGTGGATGAACAGCTTGACCATCTTCCCTCCTAACGCACTGGTGTAACTCCCAGTTACTTAACCATGAGCATGACCAAATTCTTCCTTTTTACATGTTGTAATTCAATTTTGGTTGGTCCTTGGGAAAATACACTTTTTTTCTCCCCCTCTTCTGATTTCAGTACTTTTTTTCTACTTACTGAGCAGAACTTTCATGCCAGCCCTTAAAGAACAGGTAGAAGGAGCTCCATTAACACACTTTGCTGGGCTTTCTTGCTCCAACGCTGACTGATTTGTCTGCCTATCTCTGGTCAGACACTAACATGAACTTACACAATTATGTAATTTTCCAGCCTGCCATTGTATGCCCTCCCAGTTCTCACAGTATCAATTCTAACTGGGATCCCTGTGATGCAAAAGATTCTTCATTCCCAGCTAGGAGAAGATGTGTCAACCCAGTGCATATCCACTACTTATTATTCAGTCATGGCCGAATTCTTTACATTGTCATTCACCAGATACCTTAAATACATCTTTCAAAACAAAAGAAAAGACCCACACAACCAGCCTTAAATACTAACTACACAGTATGTTACAATATACATGCACTGGGCTATAGCTTTTGCTACAGCCATAAGTGACAAGATGCATCATTTGGTCAGATTTTAGCATATGTGCTCTGGTGTACAATAAATACTGCACCGCTAGACCTCTGAGGAGGGTGAACTTGCCCTCACTGAGGGAAAAAATTACCATGGTTTGTACTAATAATAGCCACAGTGAACTCTAGGACCAAAATAATGGGAATTTCCTCTTGCACAGTTTCATAAAAACAATGCTGAGCACTCACAGACACTAAAACCTCCTTGAATCTAAGCTTCCCGAGAGGCAGTTTGCAGTCTCACACAGTTAACAGTCTAGATCTTTTCCTCCTCCTCACACCAGTTTTCTCTCTCAATTTCATAGAATGCAACCTACAGTTGTCATAGAATTTCAGAAAGTGATAATTTTCTGTAGAGGTAGTTTATCTGACATTGGGCCTATAGCACAGGAGGGCACTTGTAGCTTCTAATCATCCTCTCCATCTGTTCACTAGAAGCAATGTTGATCTTCAAATTACACAACCTACACAATCTTGAAAGAGTCTTTTACTTTCCGGTAGGACAATCTGCTCCTTCCCTTTCCCCGTTTATTGCAATCTGCAGGATCCTTGCACTGCCGCACATACGGAGAATGAGAACATATCAATCCACCCTAAATGACCTTGAAAGGCTGAATCAGTTAACCAAAATAGGCAGAAGCTGCAGCTTTCCAGAAGACTTTTCCCTCCCTTGAAGTTATTTGTAAATTCCTCTTTGCAGCACAGATCCTGCAGTAAGACTGAATCTAAACGTACCACAGTGCCAAACAATGCCAAAATTATTAGGTGTTGGTACCACCATGGAGTCCAAAATACTGTCCCTGCAGCCTCTCCTGGGCCATTCTGGTCCTGCTTCAGGCACTCGTCCTTAGACCTGGCGCAGCTTGGCACTGCGCCACCCCATCCATCCCCATGCTCTGCAAGGTGCCTGTGACAGCACGGATGGGCAGGAGGGGCTACAAGCAAGCTGGCAGCACTGCACTCCTTCATCTGCCCAGGAGACAACTGTTTCAAAGCAGGAATAAATTCTAGGAGAGAAGACAGGCAGTCATGATGAGGAAGGTGAGAACCCAGAGGCTCTGATGCCTGACCATGGGTGTTCCCAGAAGCTCTGATCAAATGGGTAGCAGTTAACGCATGGAGAATAGGAAGAGAGGAAACAGCTACCCAGCCCTCCAAAACCTCAAATGACTCTTTTGTCTGAAAGATCTAGTAACAATAGAGCACCTTGGGACATTTTCCTGTAGTAGAAATATTGTGTGCTGTTCCACCAATTTATGGCTCCTGCCTATCACCCCCCTCCAGCCAGCAGCAATTGAAAGCTGACCCATAAAGGGCAGCTGAAATACCAGTTCCTTGTCAGAAAAACTGTCGCGACAGCATCTGATTTCCATACTACTATCACACACCTTGTCATGGCTTCAATGCAGTGACCCCCAACAGGGGAGCTGAAGGCGAGATCTCACCAGTGAAACTGCAGGCACTCCAAGCCACCACCCTTCACCACCAGCCCCACAGGGACAATGGTACAACATGCTGCTTGCAGAATGACACTTTCTTGGTATCATCAGCCACAAGTCAACAAAGGCAGGAGTCCATGGTGGTAAGTGGCACAAAAAAACTGCCAGATATGATATAAAAATAAAAAAAAAAATAAAAAAAAAACCCCAAAAAAACCCCAAAAACAACAACAAAAACCAACCAAACATCCCCCCCCCCCAAAAAAAAAAGCCACACAAACACCACAACAGGTCCACCTGCTCTGTAGTCAAAATATGTTCCACAACATGGAGCTCAGCAGCACAAGATAAATTAGCCCAAATAGGGACAGTCAGGCTATTAGTGATACTTAAGGGCAGCTAGTATATGGCTATATACTTCATCTACATCCCTTTGGCAGCTTTATCACACACCAATGGTTGGTAATGCTGTACACACTGCAAGACTGCTGTTGTTGACGGTGTTAACACATAGGCCACCGCATCTGCACTTCTCTTAAAGCTCCATCTCCTAAACATCTGTGAATACCTGAGAATTCACCTTGAATTACATTTTTATTAGGTCTCTATCCCTCCTGTTTCTGGGGAGGGCTGGTATAAGCATTAGTTCTGACTTAAAGCCTGAAGTAAAACAAAAACATCAGGATGTATTTTGTTTTCATCTTAACATTTATAAACCAATCTTAGAATTTTTTTAGGCTAGGCACTATTAAAAAAAAATTCTGGCCTAATATTACTAGAAAATGTCTCCAGGCATGTGAGACTTCAGGCATATACAACTGAGGACACCAGGCATGAGTGCAAAGGGATGATTAGCCATGTCTTACCTCCACATATGCTCCCAGACCTGGGGGGGGGGGGGGAAGCAGACCTGAAAATGTGTCAGCACCACTTTCCACAGCTCTCAATATCATTTATTAACTACACTACAACATGCTATTTGTAGCTTCTTCTGCCTCGCAAATTGAGTCTTTATACACAGATCCCTGAAAGAAACAAAGCTTCCAAGACATACTTTGGCCTCAAGCAAATTTACTCCAGGCATCAGAAGCAGCACACCCCTTCTGACACCGGGCAGAGGCAGAGAGCAAGCTGTACACCATGGTACAACCCCAATGTTTGAAGCCTCCAACTCAATAAACATTGCAATAAGTAAAGACTTCATGTTTTCCTTTCAAAATGTTTAGTTGTCTGTATTGTTGTTACATACTAGCTCTACCAGCTATTGCCTGTGGACCCTCGTAGACTACAGCTGAATTTAGTTAGCATCAGGTTTGCAAACAAGAAGCAACACAGAGCATACATTTAATTATTCTTTGCTTCACGTACATAGATGTTCACACACTTTACTTATATGATCAAAGGTTCCTAAACTACTCCAGTAGCTGTACAAAGCAATTCTGAATCAAGCAATTCAGTATCAAGATCTTCGCATTCTCAAAAAAACCCTTTTTTTTCTTTTTTTTAAACATCAGGAGGGCTAAAATTCATAATGGCTCAGGGTGGATTTAGTTTGCTGAGGTGTTAATTTTCAGAAGGAGCAAGCACTGACAGCTCCTATTGTCCTGAGTGGGAGATATATGGATATACCACATTTGCAATCATATCCTAAGCAGCAGTTTAACGGCTCGCCAGGCTGCACTGCAGCAACAAGACGACAATATGGATGAGCCTTAGCTACGAAGGAACAGGTTACTGCACAGCAACCTTACCAGTCCTTTCCCTAGAAAGAGCCAATTGCAATATTAAGAAGGAACAGGACATTAATAAACACGCCCTGGCATGGGAATTATCTCCAAAGGACTAGTTGATATTTATGATTTTAAGTTTCAAGAGGCAACATAGCTTTCACAGTACCTAGAAAAGATAACTTAGGAGAAGATGTCACTGTGGTAGGTCACAAGTCTTAACATTCCTTTTACCTCCATTCCCAGCAATCCTGTGGTGAACACAACAATATTTATGTGTTCTGTGCTCAGCAGGGCCAACCACATACCGTCCCCTGCTGTGCCGGGGACCATGTCTTCTTCCTGCTAGTTCCAAACACATCCTACTAAGATCAATACATTCAAATGAAGAAAACTTACAACCCAAGATACAATTCTTTCTACTGACTGACGACAGTATGAGTGACAGCACTCATAAGATCATCCTCTTTCAAAATTCTTAATTACAACAGAAACTCTTACAAGGCTCAAAACCATAACCTAAAAATATTCCTAACACTGTTAGGTAGGGCCCAATTCCTACTGCATATGGCCATATCTTCTGCCCAGACTATCAGCGCATCCCCTTTTAACTGTGCAAAGCAGCATCAGAAAGAAGTAATTCGGCAAGAACCCTGGGGGAGACAAATACTACTTTTTCCCTAAGTAAGAGTGTGGGTGTTGGGGGTGAGGAAGGAATGTAAGATACAAACAGTAGCAAGATAGGGTACAAGCTCAGAAATAAGTTTAAGAAGCTTGAATGTTGTTGTAACAGAAGCCAATGGAAGAGGTTCATAATATCTTTAACCGTAGTGGGATTCCTTCGTGTGCCAAGGATGCTGGTGGCAATATGATTAATATCCCAGGTACAAAGGAACAAGGAAGTGGGTTTCAATGTGGTTTTTAACTCAAGACCCTGGGGGGAAGGAATTAGTTCAAGCCTGGAACAAATCTCTGGAAATTAATGATAAATCAGACTGAGGGGTCAATGTACTATAAGGGACACATCTAAAGCCATTATTTTATAACGGCTGATGGCAATAGCTGCTCAGGAGGGAAAAAATAAAATGCTGATTTTACAGATATTCAGGGGTTGGGAATTAACACTCTAGGGAAAAAGAGCAGAAGAGACAGCAGGATACAAAGGTGCACCAAGATTTATTGAAAACCAGAGGGGAAATATAAGCTAAGGGAAATGAACATTCAGAGCACACAAAACAGACATTGCCAAGCACATTAATTAGACAGAATACTAAAGCAGCCTCTATTAAAAAAAAATAATTAAAAAGCAAAAAAAAAAAAAGCCACCTCACCAACAAAACCAAAAGCATTACTGCAGTCAAGAGTCAAGGTGCACAGAGCAAGAATCCCTGTGATCCCAATCACAGTTCAGCCATACTGACTAGATATTCCCCCCCGCATTTTTCTGTTTCTGACTACCACTGGCTAGGTAATAGCAAGCTTAATACATCTAGATTTATGGTTAAAGAGTACTTCGAAAAGATTGATTTGCCCTGCCCGACAGCAAACATGAATAGCCTAGAAAAAAAGAAATAAAGGGTTAGAAATCATACAGACTTCACAAGACATGAAAGGGGACGAAAGTGCTGGCCTTAGTGGCTTTTATTGGAAAAATAAGTCCACCCCCCCAACTCCAGATTACATACCCCTTTTGTACCAGAGGCAGGATAATAAAATGCTGTGTAGAGTGATATCAACGTGAATCTTGCCCAAGAATAAATAATTGAATGCATATACAAACTTTTCCATCTTTACATGTCTTGCACACTATGCTCTTTAAATACATGCATCAAGCCTAAGAAAACTTATGCGGAGCAGGTTAAAACACATTCATAGGGCACCATACACTATTATTTACTTGTCAAAAACCACACTCATTCAAGAGGGGCTGGCTTTCAGAGAAGTCAGATAATATTCAATGTCAGGATCTAGTTCATAATAAATGGTATCTAAATGCAACAAGCCACTACACCACTCCTCTTCAGTGCTAATCAAAATACATAAGAGGTGCTAAAGCTTGACATCAGAAGGAGGGATTAATACATTCCTTGAATACAGGCTCAAGAGTACTGTCACCACCAGTGTCAGCATCCAAAGTTTCTCCATTCCTCCTCGTGTGACAAGGGCTGTGACAACCATCCTGGTGGACTGACGTGCACTGACACACGCCAGCCACAAATAAGAGGAAGATGTCAAGTATTTGCTACTAGTCAGCTGTCCCCAAAATAAAATCTAGTTGCTCTGTTCATGGGAAGGGAAGACTCAGCCACTCATTTACAGAGTGATCTTCAGCTTTGTTTTGAAAGAGCACTGAGTAATGCACAGCACGCTCAGAGCTCTGCAATCCTCTACCTATCATGTGCTGCAACTATCCAGGACTTCATCCTAAGCAGCTGTCAACTCAACATTTTCAAGAGCAACAAATTCATTAAAATTGTATAATTATGGCTGAAACTTTCCAAGATATCTAGGACATTTAATTATACGCCTTGGATTCAAATTAACAAAGTCTCATATACTCCAGTCTTAAAAATCCCAGACTATACATTTATATATTTGTCAAATGCCACAAATTATTCAGATTATTAAAAAGGTCTTATCCTTAAATTACTCTTCTTCTTTTAAAATTCATCTCCCATAGTAACAAAACTTCAAGCGAAAAGAATTTAGAAGAACAAAATTAAAATGAACATACGCATGGTACAATGCAGATCTTTCAAGAGAGATTAGATATTAAGAGGTAAATAGCATTGGGAACCAGATATTAGTAAACCAAAATCAAAATAAGCAAAAATCCCATTAAACCTCAGCAACACCCTTAAGTATGTAGCAGCAGAAATACTACAGGCCACAAAGGGACATAACTTAAAGCACCAGTTTAATTGGAGTTGGCCAAAAGCACAAAACAAACGCAAGTCAGATACAAAATGAAATTTATGACCATTTCTTCAAAATTTGCATCCAAATTACTACTTCCAAACAAATCCCAAATTCTCATGTCCTCTCTAATTTGTAACATGGAAACTTCCTGCAGAACAAAAGCCTGTTTTGCCATCTTCCAAGCACCAGGCACTAAAACTTACTATTAGAAAAGCCAGCGGTGGTTCTCATTGTTTAGTTGCTCTTAAACTCAAGTAGAAGTCATTATGTAAAACTTCACATTTG
Organism: Pterocles gutturalis; assembly: GCF_000699245.1. Classification (NCBI taxonomy): domain Eukaryota; kingdom Metazoa; phylum Chordata; class Aves; order Pterocliformes; family Pteroclidae; genus Pterocles; species Pterocles gutturalis. The sequence goes on from NW_010126691.1 coordinate 13,380, forward strand.
GAACCAATAAAACATATCTGAGGCAAGTCAGGATAAAATAAACCAGTAGTTACCTGAAGCAGCTCAGGGGTATGTGAAACATTTGGATAAATACAAGAGAGGGAGTTTAATGGGCAGAGTGAGGGGTGAGACTGCCAAAGACAAGTGAAAAAAAAAAAAATCCACAAGTTTTGCAGTTCTCTCATCAACATCACTACAGGGCATAGGATACGTACAGGAACAAAAAGAGGTTGTTACCCCTCAAATTCTGCCCTCTGCAAGTCTGTAACATAACTAAATTTTACCATTGCCTTCTCATTACTTTTGTTGCCACAATTATGACATGCAGGCTATATAGTTGATGTCAGACTGGTGTCCCAGTGCTCCTTACACAGCTTTTTCCCAGCGCAGAACTGTTTGCACCACTTTGTCCCTTTCCCTCCACTTCTTTATAGGGAGCCTTCATCTCAACCTAAACCTTAAATAGAAACCACCAGCTTTTTATTGCAATCTGATTATCAATTTGCACCTCAGCAAAGGAAGGCTAGAACTCTATTGTTTTGTTAATTGTCAATTTGCATCTTTGAAAGGTGTTGTGTATTTTCTTCTTTTGGCAGGTTAGGACTAATTCTGTATGTTAACATATATGTGGGTGGTGTGGGTAAAAAAAAAAAAAAAAAAAAAAAAAAAAAAAAAAACCAAACCACCAGACGTTTTATTTTAGAATGCAGTTCATTTAAAGTTTTTATTTAGAAATATTTATTTAAAGCATTACTGCTTTATTCATTTACTTTTGCTAAATTGCTTGATTTTCTCGGACAAATCTTGTTCAAAAGCTGGTGGGGACCGCCCTGCCTAAGAAAGGGATAAAAGGATAAAACTCCTTTTACAATAGGTATTTAAATGAACTTCTAAAAATTACCTGCAAAGAAAGGAAATCTCAAATTAAATTTTAGTTATACTTTACAGTTACAAGGAACAACCAACAAAGGAACTGGCAAACATTTCCTTTTAAAGCTAGCTGGAGAGTTGTAGACATCATTCTTATATTGATTTCACTTAAGTAGGATAATGGTTTTTAAAATTAAGTACGGTTTCTAAAAGTACATATGCAAAAGTGACACATGGTGCGTCAACCAACAGGCTCCAGAAAGCTCCACAGACCCAGCTGGCTCCTCACGAGACCAATACAGACCTGGTTTTGCCATCTAACGGCATAAACAGGTCTGAGAGTTGAAGCAGCTTTCTATTCACTATTACTTCAGAGACACCCATCCACCCATACATCTCCAACACATCATAGCCTGACTAAGCCCAGGCTACAAGCCTACTCACATCTGGACAATGCTCGCTCCTGCACCCATCCCTCCACACTGGCACTGTGGGGTTCAGCATGATCCTGCAAGTGCCTGTTTTCAGTCTCAGCAACCCCTAATCTTTTCCTGTGTTTCATTCTGTTGACTGTGTTAAGGATATCAAATTGATTGATTCATCAACACAGTAATTGTTAATGAATTTTCAAATGCAGAATGGTTAGAGATGCGAGCCTTTCAAATTCCAAGTTGCAGATGAAGAGGTGGCCAAAGCCAATCCTAATGAATAACGGGGCAGGCTTCATCTCATAGTCACTAAGGATACACAAGAAACTGGTACCTTGCTGTCCTACAAGTCACTGTTCAAGGTAGAACTATGTGGAATAAATTTTTAAAATCCTCCAAACTACAAAAACTAGGAAAAGCCTGAAAAACACTGATGCACAAAAGTATTCTGAATAACACTTAAGTGACAAAAGCAAGAAGAAATTCCTGCTAAAATACCAGAGAGTCACCAACCCCAAACAGTCTAGCTGAAACTACAGTCTATCCAAATACAGAAAAATTAAGTCAAATCACTACAGGAAGACCTAACAAGACAGAAAGCCCTAGTTTCAGATAAGTCCATGTCTTATTATCACCTTCACCTAAAGCTGGACAAAGGATGGGGAGTGAGAGGAGAAGAATCAGAAAATTACATATTGTCTTTACACACTTGTCAATGCTTCACTTAAGGTCATGTTATTTTCTTATGTTATGACTGACTATCGTTAACTTTATCTGCCAGCACATGCTAAAGTTTTCAGCTGGGGGTTATAAAAAAAAAATACACCTACCCATTTTAAAATTAAAAATGAAAGAAACTGAAAATCCTGACAACTGGAACTCTGGCCAAGCCACAGATCTCACAGAGTGAGATCAAAAGGGAAGATTTCATGAAATTTCTATTACTAGTCCTAGAGAAATGAATCCAAGCTTTGATGGCCAAAAGTATCTCAAACAATAGGGTGCCATTAACTCTGTGAACAACTGCAAGTCCTGACCAGCTTTGATCACTTACAATCTGCAGAATCTGGACCCCTCTAAGTCAGTTGTACTCTCACAACTTTAAGGTTGATTTCCAAAGAAATCTGGAAAGCTGGTTAAGAGGAACTGGAACCCTGAACATCTGTTAAAACCATATAAAGGAGCAGAAAAGTATTTTATTATCCACATCGGAAAACATTCTTAGTTTTACAGACTTCTCCCAGCAAGCTAAGATTTGTTAGAACGCCCACCAGCTACATGTTTGTGAAGATAAAGGACATTTATACCTATCATACCAAAAGAACTATGTGTCCAAAGAACAGGAAGAGAAAGTGCCTCTGGCTTCAGGGAAGCCTCTGTAATCAAATCATCCTATTTTACATAAAAGAGTATGCCCAAAAGTTAAAGAACTGTGTAAATTCGAGCAATTTAGAGTTAGCAGTGTGAGCAAAACGCTAAACTTGGCTCTGTTGAATCACTGGGAAAAATAAAATAAATAATCAAAGTCTTACAATAATCTTAAGTAAACTATCAAAAGCAACTCCTGTAATTGGGGTTGAAATATTAAAAAGACTGACTTCTTTTAATGTGACTGGAATGCAAAAAGCAGCTTCCCATATAATCTTTTGGGGAGAGCTGGGCTGAAGCCACAAAGATGAGACTTGGACTGAGACTCCACCATCAGGAGTTGACTCACTTTTTTACTTTTTCAATTCCCAGTTGTAGAAAACTGAGAAAGCAATGAAATATTGCAAGCCTTCTCTCAGACCTAAAAATAAATAAACAGGTATTTAATACAGGCCTTTAACTGATAAACCCAATCAGAGGGGCAGATGCAAGCAAACCATCTAGACAAAAAGGTCTATTGTGGAGTTGGCATCCTAGTTTGACACTAAAGATTAGGAAGAACTGGAGAGGGTTTTTTATTCAAATAGTCTCACCCATCCTTTCAAGATGTACAAACAATATAGGATGCACAGCAAACAGTCTGAATTTATGCATGAACAAGCATATTACATAAGGCAGAACTGAGATTTGTTGAGTGTTTGAGACCATATACCCTAATTTCAGCTGGGATAGAGTTCATTTTCTTCCTAGTAGCTGGTACAGAACTGTGTTTTGGACTTAGGATCAGAATAATGCTGATAACACACTGATGCTCTAGTCATTGCTGAGCAGTGCTTACACTAAGTCAAGAACTTTTCTGCTTCTCATACTGCCCTGCCAGCAAAGAGGCTGGAGTGCACAAGAAACTGGGAGGGGACACAGCCAGGACAGCTGACCTCAACTGGCAGAAGGGATATTCCATCCTAGATGACATTGTGCTGAGTGTGCTGAACAATAAAACTGGGGCGGGGGGAGTTGGCCAGGAGGCAGTGGGGGCTGCTTTCAGACTGGCTGGGCATTGATCAGGGGGTGAAAAACAATTGCATTCTGCATCATTTGTTTTGTATATTATCATTATTTTCCCTTCCTTTTCTGTCCTATTAAACTGTCTTTATCTCAACCCCTGAGTTCTACCTTTTTTCCAATTTGCTCCCCCATCCCACTGGGGGAAAGCGAGTGAATGTTGTGTGGTGTTTAGCTGCCTGCTGGGTTAAACCACAACACCATAGACACAGACTAATCTGAGACCCAAAAGCTATTTTGTAAGATGTCCTCCTTGATAATAAAAATAAAACTTTTCCTGTTCAATGGTTGGATGGTCAAGTTTAGCTTTGCTTTGTGTTTGACCTAAACTTCTCTTACTCTTCTTAAGTATCAAAACTAATAAGATAATGTTTCAGCGAGTTGACAAGACTCACACACACACACTGAATTGTCTCACCTATTCTCTCTGTGTTCTGCCCCAGCAAAAAGAAGAGGAAAAACTCCTCTACCAGAACCAACTATTTCATCTGGTGGCATTCCCTACCAGGGACAGTGCAGCAGAAACCGAAGGCTTCTTGCCACAGTTGTGCATGTGGGGATCCTGCAATCAATATCTTGTGTGCCACTACAATGGCTGAAGATAGACAATGCTTCTTCATATACAAAGGTACAGTGGTCATCATTTTACAAGATGCGTCAAAACCTTTCAAATATTCCACACATCAATTCAGCACTTCCACTAGGCCATTTAAGTATCTGGGAACACACTTCCTGACTCAAAAGGTGAAGTATGAACACAAGATATCTATCTAGCTGTCTATCTATCTATCTATCTATACACAATATATACATATATTTATATAAAATTCATATATAATCTTATAATGACCTGATAGGTATGCTTTTCCCTTCAAACAAAAACAAGTAACTCTTTCAAACACCTCTCCCTGTTTCTTTTTTCTGCTCCTCTTGACTGGTCCAGACTAATAGTTGAAGTGTATTTACTATCCTCTATGACTTACTCTATGCTCCACTCCAGCACCAGGATACTGCTGCATTCTTGGCCCCCAGGCCTATTCTCCTACAGTGTGTAACATTGCCTGGGAGACAACACACTGGTCAGATACAGCCTCCGGGAATCTGATTTGACCTGAGGCAAACAGGAACACCAGACCAGACGACATATTGGAAGAGTTCTCAGGAGTTCTCTGAAAGATGAAATTCTGATTTTCTCTCTGAAATCCAAGTAATAAATTTCTAAAAATTTCACTATGTCAAGAATTTCAGCAGACCAAGAGCACATCTGATTTCCATTGTTATCCTTCAGATACCTAGTAGGGTTTGACGATACTTCTCCGAACACCACATCAAAAGATTAAATGTGGTAAAGCCTGAGAATTTTTTATGAGGAGCGTTTTTAGAAGTGTATCAGCGTACTGACAGATCAGAGACAGGAGAAGCACTTGACTCCGACCTCCTCGGAGCATGAGCTCTCTGGAGCAGAAACTCCCTCTCTCACGTGCACACTTCATACTACAGCAATACGCCAATCTTCCTGGCAGTGAAGTTACAATAATAAATAGGGAGGCAGGACTGAGTTTTTCTGCCAAATTGTATTTGAGTCTAGTAAGGGGACAAAGATATGAGAGGAAAACAGAAGAGCCACAGGATTTAAAAAGATAAATACTCTGCTGCTCTGTCTGCAGCCCTATTAATACTGCACTGGCTTTAAATTGATGCAACTTTAATAAATGACACATTAGTGCAACGGCTCTATTCTAGCACTCCTCCTGGCCCAAGCCATCAAACCCACATCCTTCATGATGCTCAGTGGAACAAGACATTTTCAAGATCTCACAGAAGGTGTGTAGAACACCAGGACAATCAGAGTGCATTTTTTTTCCTATTAATTTTTGTTCTGTGAAAAACTCAGTAAAACATTACTCTGATAATATCCCCAGTTACAAATACTAACTTCTGCTGGCATTAAAATAGTCTGTCAAAGCCAGTGGAAGTGCCTGCCAGAATGTCACTTCCATCACTTCCTTTCAGAAGTGCATCAGTGTCCTGTTATTTACTTTTCAAGTATTTTATTATATCCATGACCTATAGTTATAAGTTCACTTCAAGCCAAACTCAGCATCAGGAAATTTTCAGTTTATTCTTCTGATCTTCTCTTAAATTCATCCTATTGTGTCTTAATTGTAACCTAAGAATAGCAGCATTGCCACTCCTCTGCATTTATCTTTCCTCTGCTTCAGAGAAGGATGCAAGAAGTCCTATGCTAAACACCTGAGCATGTCTGTTCTCTTACAAGGTGAAGTCATAACCCAAAGAACCCTGTGTTATTCTGGAATGGGCAGACTAGTACCATACACACTATTATAATTAAGGACGTAGCTCTGACTGCTTTCTGTGCTGTTCTCTTTTTCCCAATGTTGGTGTGTCCAGTCCCTCAGTTACTTCTTTGATGGCATCCACCCACTGCATGTACATCTTAGCTGATGCCTCAGTGATTTCACCTCCTTTTCCCAAATCAGTGAAGTTCATTCAGCCCTAAGAGCTATACAGGTGCTTTGTGTATTTGCTCTCTTCAGTGACCATACCCTACTTTTGGGTTCTTGTTCCTCTCAAATGTTTGTCCAACTATTATATTGCTCTGTTATTTAACCAGGTTATATAGAATTGAGAGAAGCGGGGGCGGGGTTTTTCCTTCCTCCTCCCACCCCCGCAATATTGCCAAGCCAGACCTCTCCCCATGCTCTCGAGCACTGATTTCACATCCCCACTTTCTCCACCTGGAGACTTGCAGGGCAGAATGTGTTTCCACTGGAGCTCATCTAAGGAACAATCAGCTTAAGCAGTTGTATTCAAATAGTATTAATGTTTTCAAATCGACTTCCTATTTTCATACTGGAAACCCTGCCAAACACACTCTTCAACAGACACTAAAATAATTTGGATAGTTGATATGCAATCCAAATTTTTAGTGGAAAACTGCCAGATTCGACATCTGTGAGAAAGTGGGTAATTTTTATTATCCACAGAGAGCATGCACTTGGTCCGATATTTTCTACCTCTACACATCTCTTTCTACTGGAACTGCTTTATGGTTTTACATGATCAACGGACTGCCAAAAATTATTTAACCCATTAGTTGCTACCAAAATCCAAGATCCCATTGTCATTGTTTTAACAGCGTGTCCATCTAGAAGGATATTTGAAAAAAATCTCTATTTTCAACAGCAGGATGTTCTTATTTGTTACCTCTGATCCCTCTAATTACAGCAGAGGCAGTTTGGAGGTTTTTTCAAGGTAGTATTTCAGATTGTTATTTGCCAAATAAGAAAAGGAGCCTAGTTACTTGTAAGCAAAGGGTTAATTTCCTGTTTCCTCTTGTCCTTTCTCTTGCTGGAGAGAGGGTCTGTCAGAACAGCTGCTGGGGGAAGCAAGGATGGGAAAATGCCTTTGGGAAGCCCTTCCTGCGGAGGCCCCAGCCCAACCACAGCCTGGAAAGGTATATTTTCTTGCATTCAGTCTTGCTTAGGGCACCTTCTGATTTATTAATGGTTATAAATATTTGGTTCTGCCTCCACACCACCTAACAGGTCAGATTCTCCAGGCCACTGAGGTGCATGGAGTTACACTGGTTTGCATGAGCATACAACCTGTATGACTTCTACTCCAACTTCTTGGTTCACATCAAGCAGCATCACTTCTGGTTTAGAATTAATTTTACTATCTCATTTGCAAGCATTAGGAAAAGTACAATATGAAAAATACCAAAGGAGGGACAAAATATTATACAGACCTTTTACCATGGTGTTTTTTTGTTTGTTTGTTTGCTTGCTTACCCTTTTTTTTGCTTTTTTTTTTTTTTTTTTTTTTTTTAAAAAAATCAAGCTTTTCTTTTTAAAACTGCCTGAAAGAAATCAAGACTTTCTGCTTGAAACTGCCTGCTGGGGTTCCTTTAAATAAATGAAAACAAATAGTCCCTGGCTGTCAGGGCTTCACTAAAGCAGCTCATCCTCTGAGTGATTTGTAATGCTGAAAAGGTTTATCTCCTTCACTAAAAAGATTATCAAAGTTCACTTTGTAAGTGCACATGTATATTTTATTTCTCAAAGATTATCAGTTTTCTTCTTTATCCCCACATTGCCCTGCTGGGAACAGGTGGCAGAACTCCTGGCACTAAAGCAATTTCAAAATCTATATTAAAGCGGGACAATTTGTTGTTGTCTTAATGATCAAAAAAGGAAGCTCCTCCTGGCAATTCCGTCCCCCCCTGCCCCCCTCCTTTTTTTAAAATACTGTATTTGATGCCAAATCCAAAGCTAGTGAGTGGGAATCCCTATGCTACAGATATATTTTTACTGGAGAAATACCAGTGGCAGGGTCACAGTGCCCAGCCTCTGGCATAGAAATCCATTCAGTGCTCACAGTCATTCCAACAAACCAGAGCACCAGACAGAGCTATTGAGAGATCTTTTGATCTTTGGGGTTTTTTTTCAGTCTCAGAAATGAACAGAACAATGTAAAATTATGAGCAGGGTAGAGACTGAGAAGCATGCTATTGCTTCACTTTCAGAAAACATAAGAAAAATCCATATATTTTATGATTCCCCATCCTCACTTAAAAAAAAACCCTATACTCTTCCTGTGTTAAGTTTAATTTAGACTGTTCACAGCCAGGGTCAAGGACACTTCATTTTCATTTATCTTATCACCCTAACACTGTGCAAATAGCAGTAATTTTTCATATTTCATAGATAGTTTCATCTAAGGTTCTCACAGGACTCAGCAAACAGCGAAATGTACATGGAGATGGAAAACTCCCATTGACTTGAGTAGAGTTTGGATCAGGCTGTAAGTCTCCAGCAAATTTCAAGATAAATATCACCATTACCATTTTACAATCAAGGAACAAATAAATAACATGGTGAAAGTACAGCAGAACCAGCACTAGAAACCAGGAATGTGGACTCCTAGACTTCTGCTCGACTGAAAGAGCTCTTGCAGCTGCTGCTTAATTTATTTGCTCAGTAATACCTGTGAGAGAAGAGGGAGAGTGTGGAACAGGCTTAAAAAACAGTGGGCACAGTTGAAACCCAGCATCACAGTCTTTCCAGAAAGGACAGTAACTGTAAGGACTACTGTTCTCTGAATATACTCTGATACTTCACTTCCCCTCCCAAATTTTGACCAATAAAGTAATATGGTGAAATACAAAAGCAAAATGGTGTTAAGGTCTCAGAATGACAATGAATACAAAAGCTCCCAAGAAATAAGACATGTTTTAGTGAGTGCAACAATAAAAGGAATTGTTCATTTTCCTGTACTTACTGTTCATACTTCCCTTTTTGGATATAAAAATACTGTGTTTGAAGCACAACTGGTAAACTTAATTCCTAAGGCAACAAAAACTGAAAATCCAAATAAAAATAAATAAGGGTTAAGTTTGTTTGCAAGTCTTTTAAGCTCTTGCATTGGTATCCCCTCATTTAACAAATACTACAAATATTTGTTAAATATGTGTACAGATATTTTGTATGTTTGTACAGATATTACAGATAAGAGATTATTTACCTCTTTTGACAAATACTACAGATAGGCATTTTTTACCCTGATGTGACACTTAGGGACATGGCTTAGTGGTGGACTTAGCAGCATTAGGTTAATTGTTGGACTCCATGATGTTAAGGGTCTTTTCCAGCCTAAATGATTCTATGACTCTAAGACACTTGCATGACAGATACTACAATGCAAAGCATATAGTCCTTCTTTAAGTCCACTGGAATATTTTCATTCCTTTTCATGGATGAAAAATTAGCCTTTAATTTGAATGTTATTTTTCATACTTGGGATCCCACAGAAAGTGTCACTTGTACTTAATTTATCACCTGATGAGATCAATCTCCTAAAGATAAAAGTACACAGGAAAGAATAATTTTAATTCCCATGTTATTCTGAAAATTTGTTAGCATCATCGTGTGATGAATTTCATGAGATATTCCCCACTACTTCTGTTCTGCACCTTTCAAGACTAAAAACACTGAGCCAATCACTCTATTTCAAGTGACAGTAAAGACCTGATCAAAACACGCCTGTAACTACTTACTACCTTATACATACACATGTGCAAATACCAACTATATGTATCACAAACACTTTTTAAAATTTTTGTTATAGTTTGGGTGTGGGATCCAGCATGGATGAGACTGAGGAGCTCTGGTGAGTATGCAAAAACTTGCTGCCAACAGAACCCTTGGATTTCTGAGACATCCCCAGAAAGTCCCGGCTCCTGTCAGCTCCCACTTCTTGTTCTGGAGATTTCCAGAGAATCCAGCACACACATTTTTAGGCCAAGTGGCAAAACATTTGGCAGTGCCAGGGCTGGGAGAGAATTTATGCCAGCCATGGCAACAGTCAACAAAATGAACACAGAAGATGAAGATTGGCTTTCTGGGTGGAGCATGAAGAATTCCAGGATGGAAACCTGCTGCAGGAGGCCTGCTCTGATCTGTATGTTGTCCTTTTGCTTTGCATTTCAGGAGAAAGGGAGTACTTTGAAAATACCACTGATTTCTTACTATGCAAATGTAGGATGTTTTTATAAGTGCAAAGTTCCTAACAGAATACCTAGGATTTAGTCTTAATGTAAAGACATCAATGTTTCCCAGCAGACTGATACCTTAGTATTTTCCTATTGCACAAAATTATCCCCAAATGTATTCGTATCAGAAATTCTAAGAGGTTTCCATCAACTGTACCTTTTTCTTAAATCCATAAAAGAATATCTCCAAACAACAAAAGCTATTTCCTTGGCAAATTTGTAAATCCTCTATGTTAGTGACTGTGGGATGTGGGCACAGCATTACAATATTTGTCAAGAACTGCCAGTGTGGAGTGCAGTATTAGACAGCTGACAGCAGACTTGTCCAGCAAAGCCCTCCAGCGTTTCCTTACTGCACTGATGTTCCTCCTCCAGGGACATCCCATGCGAGCTCCAAAACCTTTCTTTACTTTGGAATTAATAGCATTCAACCGCTGAGAGAAAGGAGATGCCAAAATGCCACACTCTACATAGACGTGCTGTAATACTTAGATACAGCAATGCTCTTGTTTCTTCTGTTTCAAGAACATATAACTGAGTATTACTACACAGGCCACCACTTCTAGGAGGACTGTGAGGCCTTTCAGAAGCGCAGCAACTGTTCATAATGTCTCAGCAGTTATGTACATCCAGTGCAGGTTAATGTACATCCTCAGCTCACAGCTCTTCATATACTGCCTTTTCATGAACACTCTTAAAAAAAAAGTTGTCTTTTTCTCCAAATATGCCTATCTCCACTCAAACAACTCCTCAGTTAACTTAATTGAAAAAGAAACAAAATATTCAGCCTGCATTTCCCAGCACAATCACAGGGAAATGTATTCACAATGTCTAATGAGAAAATTGAAATTTTAATTGGAATTCATAGAATATTTGCTTTTGGGGTGAGTGATATCATCATAAAAATCTCTGATTTAAAGCTGAAAAAAAATTCTGCCTTAGGAGTACACAACATCATGAAAGTGACAGAAGATTTTGGCTCCCAATTAAAATCAAAACTAATAAGTTGTCTAAAATTGTAAGGCTTCAAGATAGTTTTGAATTTCAAGGGAGACTTGATGTTATGACTTTTTTTTAATCCTAGGAAGCAGCAGAAATGCCAGAACAAAACCTGTAAACAGCCACAGTCAAAGAAAAACGGGGTTTGTGATGTCATTCTTGCACTGATGGCAGTCACTTGCATTTCATGATGAATACTCTCTTTTTTTTAACTGGTAAACAATAGGACCTTTAATATTAAACCATAATTGATTACTAAATGTTTTTATTGCAGAATTCTTCTTTTACTGAAAATATTTAAGAACAATGGAACATCAGTCATGCAGAGTTGGTATTTCCTTACTTCTGAATGCCTAACATTACAGAGGTATAAAGATTACATCTGCCACCTTCTGAAAACTGTAAGCCTTTAATTACACAATCACCTCCTTCTACATATGGAAATAGCATCTCACTATGAACATCTCCACATGTAGAATAATCAAGTACATACAAGAGTTTAAATATATCACAAATAAATGTATTTGTGCATATACACACACACACACAGAGTGTGGGTATATGGATGAAGACCTTCAGTTATACAAGCAACAAGCTGATCCACAATAATTACTTCTGTGCCCACACAGAGCTCCATTACCTTCAGGGGTACTTCATATGATCCCTATTTTTGTACTTTTAACAATACTTTTAAAATTACTTTACCAGATACCATCATATTCATACTACAGAAATAATGGAAAAGAACAGTAAGCATGATAAATACATCAGCTAATAGGTAGTAGGCTGTACAGCTCTGCAGAAAGATTATTACAGGCACAATGCCACAGATTTATTTATGGCTTAAAGCAGTGCATGTCATAAGCATTCATAGTTTTAGTAGGTGGAGTCATCTGACCCAATCTGGCAGAGCTTTCACATGGGAATGGCAAGGACTCCTCATTACCCATGAATTAATGCTTTTATTGGCATAGAGTGTCTCCTATGTATATTCCTGAATCAGAACAATATGAAGTAGTTTCCAGTGATTCTTTTTCCTTTTGAAAAACTGGCTGACTACAACAAAGTCACTTCCTTTTCAAGTTCTCCTTCAGCTCTTCAGTCCTTCCAGCCATGCAAGCCTGCACATTGGGCTCATTTGTCCACTCCAGCAAAGAACCCCAATTCAGGGGTGAAACACAGTTATCATTTAATATTGACCTCCTATCATAGCTTAGCATAGCAAGGTAACTCAAATCTGCACTGCAATCATATGTAAAGTTTAAACATGTAGATACAGTTACTTGTCTCTGTATCCAGACAGACATTAGTAATGCTGTTACAGGTCTGAAATGAAGCATGTGCTTTTTCAATGAACCATGGATTTCACATCTTACTGGAAAGAAAGGCTCACTGGCCGCTCAGTTCTTCCCAGCATGGCAATGGCTGACCCATTGAGTTCACATATCACTCAATCAAAAGCCCTGCCTGCCCTGAGTCACTGGAAATCCCTAAATCAGGTTTTGAGCAGATACTATCCTCTCAGCCTGCTGCACCTCCCAAGACCACAGAGCTTGGGGACATGATTGTACATAAGCCAAGTAGGGTCTGTGGGTTTGATTAAATTTGCATTAAAAAAAGGCATTACTGTATTTTACTGAAGTAATGTTTCTGAAGTTTGTGGATTGGGTTGAGGCTTTATCCTTTCAGCTACCCATATGATGACACAGACAAATAAGTAACACCTCTTTCTAAGGGTACTAACCGGAACACTTCTAACAGCATGAAGTGTTTAGCCCCACCATAAAGCCCTTAAAAACTTGTTCTAAAGACATGGCTATTTTAGTGTCCACAAAAGCAGTCTTGCTTTTAAAGCATTTTCTTAAATTCTGCACAGTACAGGCTCAGGCAGCTCAAGGCACCTGGCAGCACCACCCTCCAACAACTATTAACCATATTTTTAAAAAAATGTACCCCAGGTATTCCTCATAGCTCCTCTCATAACCAAAAACATCCCATAAGACTTCACAAAACTACCATTTTATTCTCTTTCAAAACTTATCTTAAAACCCTCCTCCATTGAAATGACTAAAGTAAAATTGACAACCTTTGACCATTAATATAATAAAAACACTAAACCACGCTGAATACCATTGTATCACTTTTTCCTTATTTTACCCATTTGTTTGACTGAAGGCAATATTTCAAGAAGCAAGAGAGAGGCAAAACCAAGAACTACAGGATTCAAGCAGCTTTCACTGGATTAATAAGAGCTATATTTGGATAGAAAGCACTGAACACTATAACAACAATGCTATGCCAAAGGAAAACCATTTTTACCATGCTAAATTCAAATTCGTACCTTATGATGCTGCATGATAGTAGTGGCTTCACGTGAAACATTGTGGCCCCATAACTCTGACATGAACAGGCAAAGCCCAAAGCTTTCCTCCAAATCAAAACTACATACCCTGAGGTTTAATCCCAACAGCCACTCCCCATCTCTGTACGGGCTCTGGTCTCTGCCTTGATGCAGAAGGGGAGGGCTTTTTGTTGCGCAAGTCAAGCCACAACTGAGCTGCATGTTCCCCACAAAGCACAGAAAGCTTCAGCTTCATCTTTCATCCAGTTTGGGACACATGCTATCTGGGCTCTGCACCTCCAAAATGCAGTTTGGAAGGTGCTTCGTCCAGGTGTGTGCAAGCCAACTCCACCTCCCAGGGCAGAACTGCGAGTCCTTTTGCTGCCAACCTGCACAATTAACAAGGCAGTGAAAACAAAGTGTCATCTTTAAATAAAGTACAGGAATAGTTTAGATTATCCTCCTCTCTACAGTTACTGAACCAAACAGTCTTTGAAGTATTAAAAAAAATTTTTTACTCTCGTTCCGTTTCCATGCAATGAAAATACTACATAATATTGGCTTTGCCTTAAAAAATACTTCTCTTATGAAAAACATTCCATTTGTACTGACTTTAGTGGAGGATGCGTGGGTGTGTCAAAAGAATTAAGTCCCAAGACACTTATATCTCCCTGTATATTTAATAAAGTAACAATTCAAACTTTGTTTGTTTAAAAGAAAAAGTCCAGCTACAGACAGTTTGTAAAACAACACAAAGAAATTGCCTGAACCCCAAGATCTCAAAGTCTGGACAAGCCAATTCAATCTTGTTCAGTTTGGATCCCGCTTCAGCAAAACACCAAATATGATATGAAGTCCCGCTGAAGTGCCTTGCTGACTGTGGGCCTAGGTACTACTGCAGCAAAATCAATACAGTAAAATAAAGTTACCATGTGCAGTGTACCAGGAGAGTTATCTTTATGCATTTCCTTGGAGGGCCAGAGGGGAGAGGAGGTTCAAGCCGATGGAGGGAGTTTGGATATTTGTGTCCAGGGGACCATTATGCCTCAGCACCCTGCTAATCCTCCCCAGTTTTCCTTTCTTCCAGACTCCACAGCACCTTTGTTTCCTTCCATTTATCCTCCTCCTCCCCTCCCTCCCTTTCCCTCACTCTCTCTTGGTGGCCATTAACTTCGCTGACAGTTTGACAGGCTGAAATAAGGAAATAAAACACTTAAACATTGTTTCCTGATGTATGCATTCATCTCCTCTGCCAAACACAGATATTGAGGAGATACTTCACTCCTCCTGTCAGCTCACTAAATTATAGCCCAGCTCTCACAGCAACACAGCTCTCGGGTCTTGTACGTTCACTTGATCTGTCTTCCTATCAGAAGGCCACGCAAGGGCCATTTCCATGTCTGTAGCAGGAGCTTCTCATATTTATACTCTTAATACCACGTTTTCATACACATAGGGTTGAGTTTCTGTTAAAAACAGAATCTCATGCTGCTTCTACTGAACGCGCTCACATTATCATGACAGCTCCATTTCTTGCTTGGATTACGACGAAACTATTTCGGGAATAAAATAAACTAGATTGCATTAAACTTTGTGTCATTCTAATCACCCATTACAACAGCTGAGTAAACTAAAACCCAGCTTCGCTTTGACCAGGTTATTAGACTTTTTTATTCAAGCATTTTCTCCTGGTTGACAGAAAACATGCTGCTGGAGACTAGAGGCATCCCACCCTTTATATAAAACCCCACTGCTTATAGTGTTGGCTTACAGGAGCCAATGTTGTTCGTCTCCCCGGGGGAAAGCTGCAGTGATACTGTCACTACTCATTACCTCCAGTGGGTGTTGCTGTGAACAAGCCTATGGGAAAAATGCAGGGAGAAGACAAAAAAAAAAAAAAAAAAGTATTACAGAAGCTCACAAACATGTCCCACGTCTGGAAAGTTTACTTGATCCACACAACCAAAAAGAAACGAAAGCTTGGTAAGAAACTAAATAATTGTACTTCTTTGCCATTTATGATTGCCTTCCACACTAATTAGATAAAGACAAGGGTTTTGTACTTTTTCCACTCTGCTGGCATAAGGCTGCAATGGAGCCAAATCTTCTGTCATTTTAGTAGCTCCCAAGGTCTATGCAGAGTAGCACAGCACTGTGGCTGTAGCCTCTCAGGGATGCCTGATGGCCAATATCCATCACAGAGCTGACCTATCTCACATCTTCACCATCCCAAAAACAGCTGAGGGCTTGTGACAAACTGGGTACTGAAACCCCTGATGCATGACACTTCTTCTTGAAAAGTTGTGAGTGTAACAAACAGAAATATATCAATAGCCCAGAATATACTGTCACTTTTTTCTCCTGGCTGATGGGGAAGGTTAGCTCAGGTTTCAGCTAGCAGGTGGAAATGTAGCAGAACTAGGTTGGCACATTTTGGATCTTTGAAACAAATTAACAAAGACCCCTCCTTACACTCCAATGTTATAAATCTTTGCATAACTTTACTCTTTTCCTTTCCTCCCACTTTCTCATTATTTCAGATCTCTCTAATCATGACCCAAAGAAACAGTCTTTGAAATAACTGTAATTCCACTGACACGTAGATTTAATTGGAGGTAGGATTATTAAAAAAAACAAAAACAAAAAAACCCACCAAAAAATGTCCACTGTATAAGTGATGTTGAGATTTCACTCTTCCTCTAAATATTTTTTTCTTTGTTTGTAAGAGTTTCTATTAAGCAGCAGTAAAGATTCAAATTCAATCACCCTAAAGAGCTAGCAGAGCACAAGTGGAAAAATAATCCATTTGCTCATCTACACACAGTAAGGGCTTTACTACTGCCTTCCAATGTTGACCATCCAAGAGCAGTATTTCAACTGGTTACACCCATTCCTTTTGTTATCCTCCGAAGACGTATTAATAAAAGCAGCAGCCTTGTTATGTGCTGTTATTTAACTGAGAGGTTTTGAATTTCACGAATGAAAGTGAAAGAAAATGTCAATAAAGCAAGAGGAAACACAAGGTCCTTACTACTTCCTCCACACAGGTTTGTAAGAGAGCCAGTCAACCAAAATGTACTGTTATCTCTTTACCAACAATGTGCACAGAACTTTCTAAAAATATTTAAGATGGACTTTGTTTTTATCATTGGAAATCACAAAGAGCTCCCAGCGCACTGTCAGAGGGCACCAGTCTTTTTCCTCCATCATTACTTCATAAGGCTGGAGAAAAGAGATCCCACCCACTTGAGATCGATGAAAATCCCATGATGTTTTTCAAGAGTATCGGCTACTGATTATTGCATATTGGTGAATTTTCAGTTCAGCTATCTAATACTCTCTGAAGTTTTCTCCGACATTTCAGACGCATAAGTTGCCATCCCACAGTTCTTAGCGCAGACTCTCTTATTCTATCAACATTTCTGTCTCTACCTTACTGCTAGATTAAAAAAAAATAAATCAAGAAGAGTAAGGGGTAGAAAAAGGTTGCTTTTGCAAGTGTAGCTTTTCAGATTATGAAAGATTTCTACATTTGGTTAAGTTTTTCAATTTATCATAGTAGTGAAGGTATTTTTTTTCCCTGAATAGACATTTTACTCTTCCTTTATTTATTAAATGCACTCCTCTTACTCTTTCAGTAAACAAAAATTTTAAAATTAAGATAAACCACAACTGAAAATAAATATATTTTTATTATATGAAAAATCAAATTAAACAAAAAAATATACAGGAAATGGAAAAAACCCACCACTTAAAAGGTCAGTAAAAGAGTTTAATTTCCTTCCACAGTTTTTATAGGAACAACTACCACAGTTAATTTTCCTCAGCATATTTTTCTTTCTTATTGAGGAATAGTAGGAGAATATTATTATTTTCTTCTTTTCTTCTCCTAAACTAACTCATTGTCGTCTCCCAAGGTTTGCTCTTTGTGCCCTACTTATAAAAAGAAAGCCTGCTACTATCATTAAACCTGGAAATAATTCTGGTTTAGACTCTGTATAGCACAAGACCTGTATACCAGAGTATTGTTTGAAACAGTGGACTGTTCCCTAAGCTGGAAGGCACAAATGCATGGGTATCACAGTCATCTGAACTAGCATCCAGAACAGAAAAGCCTAAACTTTTAAAGCACTATTATCCAAGCAGTGCATTCACATTGTGGGTGAGGCAGCTCTCACAGGGGTGTCCTGCAGCTTGCCATTCCTCTGCATGCACCTCACACTCCTTTCCTCCTAATAAATGTGACTTTTCTGCTATCAGGAGAGGTCCACCAGGCAGGTTTGGAAACAGTACTGTAAAGCTTGAGACCCATCCAAAAAGAAATGGCAACCATAAGTTTTGGAGCGTGAAGCGATAACAGCAGCGTATCTGTTGGGAATGAAGGTTAAGCCTTAAGCTAGCAATACCTAGCGGCAGCGATACATTTTGTAGAAGGTTTACATGCCTCACTGCCACCTTCAAATTTCATAATCCAGACTTCCAAGACAGTAGGTCCTTCACCATATACAAAGCAAGGCTTGTACATACACCACAAGCAAGGTCTCCTGCAGGACTTCTGCACAACTTTCCTGCTCTCTATGGATATTAAAACATTTTTCTTAGTAAAGGAAGGACTTCCCCTCCAAAGTTTGTGTGAAAACTCCTGCGTGCATGCCCGGGCCTGTCCGCACATGCAAGCACGTTGCTTTCCTAGAAATACAGTTGGCTGTTGGCATGCTAAAGAAATTGCAAGTTGTTACCTTTGCATCTGATTATGGTTAGCACGATTCTTCCACCTAGAGTTTTGGTTTTTTTTTTAATTAAACTCTTACATGCTTCAGGACACCACAAAGCCTGCTGACTTTAGATTTTAGCCTGATGTTCATTTTTGCTTTAACTTTCTCAACTGTCACATCCACTGGTACAGAAATGACAGAAGTCAGGGTGTGATGTGCACACATGGCTTCTAAAGTGACACTAAGTCCGTCATCGTTCAATTTACATACTAGATACCAACATACGATTATCTTAAGTAGAAATACAAGTAAATATTGAACAGCAAATAGCAAAAAATATAAAACTGAAGAAAAAATACCAGACATTGGGTAAACCACAAAGGAAACAATATATGCTTTTCACATTCCTGTTTTAGAAAAGTATCTTCAGAAGCCAACAAATCAGATACAGCAGCTTTTCAGACACCTGTAAATTAATGAACTTGAGCTATAAACAATTGCTATCACTGCGTTTCAAAGGCAATGCAGAAAGGAAAAATACAGGTGAATGTAAGAAGGTGGAAAGAAGCAGGGATCTCCTTCCATCAAGAGGGTAGACTATGGCTGAGGGCAGTGTCATGAGCAGGAGAGGGATTACAGCTGACCATAACAAGTGATCTTCTTTCTACAAGGTCACCCTTCACCATGACTCAGTGCCACCAGACAGGCACTGCAACAGCAAAAGCTCTCGTGTAGTTGTCCCCTTAAGCACAACACCTTTACAGCACATGCTTGGAAAAAGCGTAAAATTGACTTCTCCCCATCCGACCTTGTAGTCAAGGAAGTACTTTCAGACTATGTCTGTGTCAGTATGCATAAGATCACAAAAAAGGCACATGTAGAGTGGGTAAGACCTTTTGCTGGCCAATCCATCCATACTTGAAGTAATTATTTAAAATATAACCACTGTCTGAAAAAAATGAAACCTTATAAAAAAAGGCATTTCTTAAAAAGCAACAGTTCTTTATTCCATAAAAAGGTCACCTTTATGCCAATGCCTTCCTTTTAACTTGAAGCATGATGTGGTTAACAGCTATCTTCCATCATCAAGATAAGCATGAAGTAGTGGTCCTCCTCCCTGAGTGTACCAGCACCTACTGCCTGCAAAGGAAGCTCTTAATGAAAACTACCATTCGTGGGAGGATATTTATGAGAAAAAACTAGTCAGGTATTTCTCTGCATTCTAGAAATAAGGGGCTCTTTACAAAGAAAAAGCCTCAGAAACACAAATTATTGCCCTTCCCATCCCCCAAGTAGCAGAAAGCCAAAAAAAATTAAACTTGAAAACACTTTCGTAGTGTCTCAGCAAAACTGTCACTTGTGTGCCTCATTCCTTTCATTCCTTTAAGTACTGGGATCCCTAGATCCACGAGGCATCAAAATCTTGAGCCTCAATAAACTGTTACCTTTGTATTGCTCAGGGTTTTTAGAAGAGCTCAATTTCCTTTTCTTTTCTAGTTTTACCTTTATTATCAATAAGGACAAAAGACAGGTCACCAAAAAACAACTAAAACCATGATAATTACCCACTTAAGATTTTATTAGTAAGGGCTATAAGTAAACTTTTCAGTGACAAGTCATTTTGACAAATCAAATATTAAATTCTGAAAGAACCATTCCTCCCAGCCAGTAATGCAAAAAAAGGTCAGTATTCTCTTACTCCTGGAAAAAATGCTCTGCTTGCATTGTTAATCCCAAATGAATTTTCAAAATCATAAGTGAAATGAAACAGGGCTTTAAAAATCCTGTTGAAGTCAATGCTACTTTTTGCAGCAAACACCAACAATGCACAGTACTAATCACAACTACCACCATCCCCAAAAGACCAGGAAGGACAAAACCCATATAGTGGTGGAATAAAAAAAAAAAAAAATCAAATCAGTGCTCAAAGGTAAGATGAGTCTTAGATGACAAAGTCTCTGAAACTGCAGGAGCTTAACAAGCATATATATTTCTCTCACTTATTTCCTAGAATTTCTCTCAACTTCTTTTACTCCCTCTTTCCACAGCTTACCCCTGCTGCTTCTCTACTCTTCCTTCCACTTCTTTTTATCCCAAGGCTGCCTAAATTGCTGGTTAGGATTGGAAAAAGGTAGAACCAGTCAGCTCCTTCCTACTTCATTCCCATGATAAAAGTTTTGGATGGAGGGAAGACACAAACCTTCTCCCAGGTGGAACCACCGAGCTTTCTCCACCAGACCTCGGAGATCACAGCAGCCAGCGATGAAGATCCGTTTGCAGCTAGGATTTGCTACCTCGGGCAGGGCTGTTAGTTCTGGTGTCACAAGAGTGCCAAATCCGCCCTGGACATCCTGAGCAGAGGACAGCTTTGCATGCTGCCCAGCTGAAGAGAGCTGCACACTTTAGAACTGGTTACAAAATACACACATTTTTATACCTCTCTGGGTTTTAATACTAAAAAAAAAAATAAAGAAGCCTCTTGCTCAGAAACCTGTTTCATATGTTCAGAAGTATTTAAATTAATGCATCTGATAGAGTAATGAGAACTAGGTAGAAGATGACACTTCCCTCTGATGCTAGGAGAATTAAAAGGGCAAGGTATTAACTAGCTTTGGAAAGAAAAAAGTTTGTTGGTTGTTCTGGGGATTACGGTCCTGCCTTGAGCCTACCTTCACTAATCGTTGCATTTAGTCATTAGACACTTTGCCCATTCCCTGGAATCCTCATCTGCTGATTACTATTTGCTGATCCACTCTTCAACCAGGATTTGAAACACAGGGATAGTGCTAAAATGCCCTTTAGAAAGGCCAGATAATGCCAATTTTTGTTTTCTACTACAGGAAAGAGATTCTTTCACACATACTGGTGTCAGCTACATCCTCATCTTTTTACTAGTGTGCTCCTTACACACTGGAATTCTGTAGAACAGATTTATCTTGGTCAGTCAAATATGTATTTGCTAATCATTTTTTTTAAATACCCAAAAAAAACGTGACATGACTACCTCCTCAAAAAAAAAAAAAAATTAAACGTTACACGATGGTTACAAATACTGGCACACTGGACACAAAGCACAAGCCACAGAATGATTATTGATGAAACAAATAATATTAGTATACATCCATTTGGTTAATACATACCTTATTAGCATACATTTATCCAAGATGAAAAAAATGCATACAAACATGCTGTATTTTATGCAAATCACATGCAGATCTCAAAGCTTCTGGAAAATTGCCATTAGAGCCTTTGGTACTGCAAAATGTAGGTACTCCTTTCCATAGCCACTATATGCAATAATATTTACAAAAGTAAGCTGTTGGAGTAAATGAAGTTACATAAGCTCTGCACCTACCCCACAGTATATAAAAGAAAGATAGTATGACAGGCCTCTATGCTACAAATTCAGCAGCTGGTTATATGTTTTATATCATGTAACCAGTAGGAACAATATCATTAACGTCTTATATTACTCTACGAACAACCCAATTTATAAAATGCCTGTTGTGTTTACAGACAAGAAACTATCATAAATCCTGAACGTTAAACAGTGTCAATGGATGAAAACCAACTTTCCCACAATATTTTGCATGCTGAGCTTAATGTGCTTTTAAAGGAAAAGCAGTCACAAGAGAAGGCTCCTCTGCATTCAGCTACTTACTGATGTTGGATACTGGTGACTGCAGCAAATCTAAGAAATTTAATTTTTCCTCATAATGAAAAGATATTCTTAAATTAACCTGAAAGCATGTCACCTCTCCAGAAATGTTACCACTTTTAACATTACACTTCTTTATTAATTACAGAAAAACTATTAGTGGGGGAAATATCCCATGCTAAGGAGAATCTCATTACATACAACTTCTTGCCTGTCTTTTGCTCTACTGACAGGAAAGGTAGGTCAGTGGTAAAGAGTATGTACTTGTCCTTATCTGTCACCCTGGATTAACAACTTGGGAAAAAAAGTCTTAGGAAACGAATCCAGCCAGATGACTGTATACCCAAACAAGCAGTTTGTCTCCACACTGCCTGGAGTACCTGGATGCTGTTACGCACAACCAACTTCTGCTTTCACCAAATTTGTACAGATTAGCTGCCTCCACTTCTGTTCCCCAGCAAGGGATCCAGAAGCTACCAACTCATTTCAGCTTTATCTACAGTAGCCACAGTGTAAAGCACATTTACAAAAAAAAAAAAAAAAAAAAACAAAACCAAAAAACACTCGGCATTTGGTCCAAATATAAGTTATTGGAACTCAGTCCACAATGGCACTGATCTAATCATCAGGACCAGTTCTCCACTTGGGAAAGCTAGTCCTGCCTGGGGAACTGTTCCCAGAGAAGCAATGGTCTGGCAGCAACATTGGCCAGGACAAAATGCTTTGGGCACTTAATAGCAGCATACCTCCTGATTACTAGCGGCTGTAGTCAGGAAGATATTTGTCTCCACTAGGGCTGTTTCCCGATATTTTCTCATTACACAATCTTAGTAGGTTTTTTTAAAGTCCTGGCTCTGTTCTGAGCAATTCAGGTCTTATGTAAGCACCACTTTGCTTGGAAACTCAGATTCACTGCTGGGCATGGACATTTTCTGTTCCAAGACTTCCTGCAGAAAACTGCCTGTCCATTCCCACAGCTCACTCGACCATCACATCTTCTAAACAGAGGAGAGCTTATCAGGACAAGCTCTCTCTCATGAGATTTTAAATATTCTCTCTCTGTTTTCAGGCCAGAAACATTGCAAGAGAGGCTGTTCTTCCCTCGTGTTAGTATGACAGCTGCTCTCTTGGACACACTGGGGACTGGACCAGGGATCTCAAACTGAAAGCATGAGCAGCTACAACTTAGAGAAAAGACTCCCTTGCTTGGAGGCTGTAACAGTTCATATATTTTTCGATCAGCACAGAGGGTGGGACTTACAACACTTGCCCCCAGGTTGTATTAGTGAACTTGTTAATCAGTTTTAACATTGGCACCTTTTCTTCTGTTCCTGAATATCTCCAAATGAAGCAACATATGTTTAAGTGAAAGGTTCCGAGTTTTGTTCTTAACGTCATCTATATTTTGACCACATCATAAAGATTCAAGATGTTGGTTTAACCAAAAAAGTTTCTCCACTTCTGGTTTCACACTGTACTTCTCTGTAGCAGAGAAATACGTACTGTTTCAGTGAAGGCAAGGTGGTGTGATGGCAACACGTGCATCTTCCAAGACCAGAAATATATGGGATAATGCTTGTGTTCCTGTTCAGGAATGGGACAAATGACAATGCACAAGAGTTGAGCTTTGAGAAGCATCTAAGTGGTGAGGACCAGGAGCTGGGAAATACAAGTTGGGGTCAGGCTATCACTTCTCCAGTGATTGCGCCCCAAAATGCAGAACTGGCCCCTCCTAGTTAAGATACCCATCTATTGTTTCCCCTCCCTATCACATAATTTGTCATTAATGCACACTGCTGACTTAGCCTGCCCAGGGAATAGCCAAAAATGCAGCCTAGCTGGTAGCTCTGTCCACTTAACAGAAGGCAAGGAAATCCTGAGGACTGCTTGCAAACTCTAGCAGACTACTATCTGGAAGCTGAATAACCACTGCTATTACACACCTACCATTTGCAGGCTTTGTATTTTACAAAGAAATAATGGTATGATTTTCAAAAAGAGACGGAGAGAATTAGGAGCTCAGATTAGATGCTTACAGTCAGACTTAACATGACTGGATGCCACTGTCTCTCTCAGGACTTTTACTTTCTCAGTCTGTAATATCCACCCTTTTAAAAGCAAATGATTAGCATCTGGAGACTGAAGAAAGTTCATGCCATCCCAGATGCTACCTAATGAGACAATACAAGAAAAGCACGTGCACAAGCACTGCTCCCCAGTACATATTTGGCACATCCATACAGGCAAATGCAAACAGACTTGACACTATCATTATTTGCATTTTAGTATGAGATTGATAGCAAATGGATGCAGAGACAAACAAAAAAGAAAACCAGGATTTAAAAAATCTGCTAGTAATAATAATACTGTTATGTCTTTGGTAGCTAATGCTAATAAATATTCCTATGTGAACTCACGAAACAATGTTACTGAAGAAATTAAAAGAAAAAGTAAATATGTGCTATTCTCACTTGACCAAGCAGCTCCCAGTCCAGTATCCTAACAGTAGCCAGAGCCCAACAGCTCAGAAGTGTAAGGTACCAGGTATACTGCAGTCATTCCACAGCCTATCATACAGGAAACTTCTTCCTGACTGCAAACAACTAGTGGCTGGCATACACTATGAAACACACCCCTTTATGAATCTGTAACTAACATGATATACATGGATGTTTAATCCTCTCTTAATCTGGTCTACCCCTAAAAATACAGTATTTGTGTACATGAACCTCATTTTATTGAAGTGTTTTATATCTACACATATATCAAAAAGGGCAGAGAAAAAGACTCTTGCTTATTATTATAAAATAAATGTGCCACATGTTCAACTGTACTTTGGGTGATGTGGCAACATCATAAATATAATACAGCCTGAGGTGTTTGTTGTGATAAAATTGGTACAGGTAACACAGGTTTCTTCACATATATAGTACAGAAAAGGTGACAACTGTATTTACCCCTTAATAATGAAATCTCTATTTAGAATATTATTTGTTAAGCAGTTATTACAGCACTAGTTTCAATATATTTCCCTTAATCAACACAAAATAACTTCATTCAGTCATTCCACTCTTTACAGTTCACTGATAGGCAGAGAGTCATGTCCCCTCCCACTACCACCATTTAGCAATGCCTTTATACTAAATTTTCTGTCTTTATCTGTAGCACAAAGCTGCCTCACCTCAGCAAACCCAAGAAAGAGGAATCCTGACTCACATATTTTGAGTTCTTCCCTGCTTTTCACTCCCTGCTGGGGAAGATGTTTACTACTGCTCTGAGCAAATGCAATTTATTGTCCCCTAAAGTTGATGGTTCCAGTAGGAGAAGGAAGATTTGGTGCCACCTGTTTCCTCACAAAAGCAGCAGCAATCAGTATGAAGGCCACAATTCTACCCACAGTCCACTCATCCAAGCAATTTGGATGGTTCATTAAAAAAACAGGACCAGAACAAGTGCAATACAACATTCAAATCCTGAACTGCTTTCTCCAATGACTGAAGAAATATTTGCAAAATGTTCACTCCAGGCAAAGTATCAGCATTCTTTAGTAAATGTATTTGAACCCCTTTGAACAGCTGTCCAGAAGCCCACCCCAAAGCTGGGAGGCAGGGTCCCTCAGAAGGGACACCATGCTCCCTCCCACTGGGAGCCACAGGGCCACAACTTGGTGTGAAGCCACCACCACACAAAAAGCAAAGCAGCTGATGGACTGCATTTGGCTTCTGCAAGAGGCAGTGACCCCAGCACCCATGTACTTTCACAATATGCCTAGTTGTCCTTTAGGTGCTTAAACTTTAATTTGGGGAGGAAAAACACTACATAGTACACCATCCTTGAAATATCACTATTTCTGTTAAACCCTAGTGCTTCTTCTATTTTTCTTTCTGTCACAGTGAATCATGACTTGTGACTCCCTATAAAACAAAACAAAAAAAACCAGCACCCAAACGAGGGGCAGTAAACACCCCACACCCTCAGCGTTAATTCACTGCAGACTGCTCCCTGTGCTCAGCAGGTCTTGCTTGCAGCTCCTCTTCCAAGGCAATCCATTCCCTCCCCAGGATTCTGGGTACCACTGCGCTTGCCATATTTCTGACCTTACAGCTCCTAACTTGTACTTATGTTATTTGACTTCAAGGATCCTTGCTCTGTGCAGATACTCTTGCACTGATGTCAGCAGTTGTCTTGACTGAGAAATCCAATTATCATCATACTTCTGAAAATAAAGTTTAATTATAGGCAAGTATGATGAATCTATAAATTATGATGATTATCAGAGTGAACAGTAGCATAACCAATAGCATTAAGAATATACCGAAATATTCACATGGAGCAGGGTCCAAATCTCTGAAGTTGGTGAAAAGATTCCCATTGATGCTAAAAGCCTTTGGACTTTAATAAGAGACAATGACTTCAAGTAATTACTGCAACACAAGTAATTATTTTAGCATTGTTGTTACTACTCATAATAAGAATAATACAATCAGTGCATTCATTAAGGATTCTTTGAACAAACATATTAAAACCAAGTAACAAGTGTAATCTAAGAAATACAGTAACACAGTAGCCTGGCATCACGATATTCTATCTATAACCTTTTGCAACACTAGAAAGTTGTTCCGCTTATTTTCCTGTTCAACTTTTTATACCAAAAAAAATGCAGTAAGAAAGAAGTCAATAAAATATTTAAAGTTTAAACACAGTCACTTTTTTTCTTCAATATGATCGCTGAACTGGAATAGCAGCTTTGATTTTATTTATTTGCTTATTTTTGTAGTCTGACATTGTGTTCCCACGTTGCTAGTGAAAACTTCTCCAGCTAAATAAATTCAGTTGAGATTTACTCTCACTCTATTTATTCCCTGAAACATAACTGTGATGTTTGCTGGACAAGGAGAAAAAAAAACCAAACACAACATATCCAAAGGAAGGATCTATCGTCTTATCTATCCTGTTTTAGTTAATGAGAAAATGTAACTGACTCTATTGAGAGAGAAAGGAAGAGAGGCAGGGAGCCTCTCTCTCTCTCTCAATAAACTGTTGCACATGGTAGGACTAATAGTGTACTGTCTCATAGCCATCATTAGGCTACCTAGTAAGTAGTATATTATCTTTGGTTTTCTTTCTTTCTCCAGGGCACAGTCATGTAGTTACTGCTCCTTGGAAGCTGTAAATTTAAGTGTAAACTCATTGTCTCTGCAGGGGTTGCAGGTGAGTAGTGTGTAATGTCATTTACTCCATTTTCTCTAATGAATTTTGTAGGTCTGTATTTTTAAAAGATTCTCCTCCCCCCGCAAATCATCCTCACTAACAACATCCAACTAACAACTAAACAAGTGTTTGGATCTGCTCTGTAATCCCTCTGGTTTGGCCAGAAAGATCACTTGCTGCATTCAAGGAATCCACATCTGTGAAGTCTCCAAAAGGATGGGTGGCCACTACAAGATCTCATAATTTAAATGAGGGTGCTCCTGGGCAACGGTGGGACAGCAGCCAGGCAGCTTCAGGCACCAGGGGAATTTATTCCTTCCACTTTTATTACCAGTTGTTCCACCGCTGCCTGCAGTTCCCCAATTGTGGCTAGCAAGCCTACCTCAAAAGCTAACAAGAGAGGCATGTTCCTTCCTGCTTATGGGAGCTGCAAATACATCAAAAATGAGAAAATTAAGCCTTTTATTGACTTGGATGCCAACTTCACATTAAGCCTGAAGCTTCCAGTTTAGCTTATTTTCTTACTCTTATTATTCAATTAATTTTTGTGGGTAGACAGCAGAGACCCACATTAAAATATAACACGGAAATAATTATGGCATTACAACACAAGACACAGGAACGTACAGGGCTGAATTGCATCTAGTGGCTTGGGAGGGACTTACTGTCCCCCATGACCTGTCCACATCTAAGCCACACAAAAGAGGGCTGGGAAGTAACAGAAGTTGCACATTAAGTGCTGCTCATTTCTATGCAGGTTTGCAGAATAAAAGAAGGGAGAGATCCCAGTGCAACTAAGCAAACATGAAGACAGATGCAGCTACTAACCAATACAACCAAAGGCAGGTTGCAAGAAACTGTCATTCTGTGAAAGACTGAGATAATGATTAAGTACAGAAGGCCACCTTTGAAATCACAGCACACTTCAGGAGGGAACAAAGACCTCCTGACCTGCAACCTGCGATGCAAGAGATGACTAACTGAGGACAGAGCATGGTCTCCACCTCATGACCAGCTAGATATACAATCTAACAAAACAAAAGTACCTGTATTCCTAGAGGCAGAGAACGAGACTACAAAAGACAACCTTCCTTCCTCCCCTCTGAGAAGTCACAAGTGCTTGTGAATCCAAGGAAAACAGATGGTTTCAACTTTACACTTAATTTGGCAACAAGAATAAAATGCTAACCAGTAAACACAGGTATTCTAGTTCTTCCAAGCAAGATATATGTCCACAGTCAGAACAGCCTTATGCTTGATACAAATGGTTCAGAGAAAACTACATCTATGGTAACCAGCCAGTAATAAGAAATCTCACAGCCCTCAAAACAGAACAGAAGGAGGAATCAGGTTTTCCTGTGATGTCAAAACACAGCAGCATTACAGGCTTAATTAACTGGCACTTATTTTGGGAAAGTCTAAACCAAATTTTGACCTGTTTAATTGCTAATGTACCTATTTCAAAATTATCATAAAACCTATTTCATTAATTTATTCTACACCTTTTTATACAACTGCATTTATAGGGAAAAATCAGATTTAGCAGTTGTCTCAGAAAAATCTACAGAGTGAAAATTCTGTATTTTTGTGGTTTTAACTTGTATACACACTTTCGAAGCACAGCCATTTTGAAAATCATTAATCTAATGATAGTTTAGATAGTTTTAAAGGCTTATTCCTTTAAAGAGACAAATAAGTGAAATGGGTAAACACATTGTAATCTGTCCATTTAAAGACATCCACAGGATCAAAAGTACTGTACGAATATGCTACTTTGGAAAACAATTTAAATTTACAGTAAAAATATCTTTAAAAGTATTCTTTTTTGCTTTTTTAAAAAAATAATAAGGCCAGCATTAGTAGCAATTTTGATATTCAGTCTAGCAAGTATTAAGACTGTTACTAAATATACTGAATAAATGTTATAAAGGCTGTGAAGCATCAGTGTCAACCAACTGGCATTAGGAAACACTCTCATTTAAATGTAACTGATAGCAAATTACTTATCCTGTTGTATTGTCAAGCTTTAACGGTCTTCCATATTTAGCCAAACTGATATAGTATGCCTGGGAGAGCCTTATGTTTTGTCAATATTAATCCTTTCACTGGATTCACTGGATTACCTGCATTTTATTATTCAGCATAGCCCAGCTGCACTGCATTTGGCTGAAAATTTACATTGCTAGCAAGGAAAAAAACATGTAGCAATGCTGACTTCTTACCTAATATTTCCTTGCTTGGATTCAAACAAAGAAGAAAACAGCTGCGGGTCATATCAACTGGACAGATTACTGTGGGCAACCAAGAACTAAGTTGTATCATAAAAACTGTCAATATAGCTTAGTCTCAAATTAGGTTCCCATAATCAACTGAATTTACAGTTCTAAGACTTTCTTAAAAGACTCCCAAATAATTAAATCACATTCTTGCCTGGGCTAAGATGTTCAAATTTAGGAACTAATTCCAAAGTTAATTCTAACCAAAGTACCATAGCTGCACGTCTTAAACTTTACATAATACTTTGATGATTTCATATGTAAATCCAATCAATCAATAAGACAGCCCTATGAAGCTTTAGATGTATATAGAAGTATATGACAACTCTAGAAGTCAGAACTTGCTGATATTTATAATGTGTATTTATAATCATAACCTCTTAAGACTTTTATTCTTAGAATTTTGCACTAAAAAATTATTATTAGCTGTACCACCAATATTTTATTCTCAATAATTCATCACGTATTTAAAGAAAATAATTGTTTACAAGAAAAAAGTTATGGTTCTTAAATATTAAACTTCACACCACGGCATACAGAACAAATACAATACTTCAGGTTATGTACATAGTCAGACAAGTACTTTAGAAATGCAAGGGGTAAGATTTTGGAAGGAACCAAGAATTTGAGTGACTTGAGAAAGCATGAGTTGAGTCCGGTTTCCAGTGAGCACTTAGAATCCCTCTGAAACACAATTTCAGTTCATGAGTTTTCTCCCCACCATCATCCTAATGAAAAGACAGATGTTCTTCCAAACCTGTCTGGACTTTGAAATACAACAAGACTTACTAGGTCCCCACCAGACCCATTGCTGAACAGATATCACAATATTGAAATTACTACCTTTCCTCATGATATATCAATACCTTTCTTTCAAGAAACATTCATCAAGCAAAGTATTAGCTAATTGAAGCAACACACACATCCCAAAAGTTTGTAGCTTAGGCAGTAAATTTCACACACACACAAATATTACAAAGCACTTTTTTTGTCCAAATCCATTGTTTTCCAACTAGCCTTAGGTTCCTAAGTTATTCCCAAGTGAGTTCAGAAACAGGATTTGGGCTTCTAAATCATACTGGGTCTTAAAGTATGTCATCCTTAGTTTCTCTATCAAATAATTCATCTGACTGAAGCAAAATCAAACAGAAATAAAAACAGGACAAGTGACCTGGGAGAAGGATGATCACTATTTGCAAGTACACTACAACCTACAGGTGCTTCAAAGAGTTGTGAATGTGTCAAGCTCAATTACTTTTTTATAGCTTTCTTTTGCTTACAGAACTATAGCTGCATTAAGAAAATACACATTCATGTTATCCAGTCAAACAGGCTTATACTGACATGCCAAAACAGCACACAAACCAAAAATTATCCTGCAGAAGTCCAGGTTACTCTCATTCCATACTAAGCAAGGTGCTCTGGGATAAACACTAGATGGGTGGTGAACACAGCAGGGTACCAACACACCCAGTATAGAAAAGGCTGTATGTTCATAAATGCAAAGCATTTCCTGGGTGCTCATAAGCTGTGACTGAGTGTAGCACCTTTTTAAAGGGACAAGCAATTATTCTTCTGCTTGAAGGGTATTAGCATCCTGTATTCGCAGCTCTTCTCAGGTAAAACAACTCAAAAGTATCAAAAGCATTGCCCTCAGCAGCAATGCTCAAACATGCATGGCACAAAAGTAACTTACCGAGGAAATCTGTCTTTTCTGCTGGCAATAAGAGGTTAATGAATAAAACAATGTATCCCAGGACTACTCTAGAATCACACACTAGAGTAGTAAAAAAAACACACTGACTTTTCCTGGATTCCATAGCAACAAAGGAAGAAAGGAAAAACAAAGCCAAAAACCAGACACCCGAAGCCAAGGGCACTCCTCCATACTCCTGCCAACACACTGACATAGAAGTCAGGGTGAAAGTCACGATCAGGAAAGCCACCACTCCAGGAAATAAACCAAGTGCCATGAGAAGTAGGTTGGTTTAGTTCATAGCGGACGATGTTCTGCTTGCACTAGCACTTTGGTTCACACAAGCTATGAGGAGTGCTGGCAGTCCCAGGAATAAGTTAACTGGAGACCTGCAGTCTGACTCCTTCAGTTCTCAGTGATGCACTCCACACTGTCACAGGACAGACGGGTAACCTTGACTTGCTCAGCTGAATCTTTGTTTATCCACAAAGGAATAATTTGTAAGTATGTCAGTCAATTAAGCTTTGGTTAACTTCTGATGTTTTTATACCATTGTTTAAGAAAAAAGAAAGACGAAAACTAGTATTTCTCAACCACCTTTAATGATAAATTAAAATTTGTCCTTTAGATGAAGTTTCTTCATATTGTTCAGTTGCTGATCAAAAGCTGAACAATGATCCTGCTTGGAAGGCCAGACACACAAAATCCTTCAAGGGTAGGCCAACTCAGTAGTTGCAAAGGTCATGCAGGCACTATCACTGCTTTGCCTTGGTCACATTGCATCAAGGATTTTTCATCTTTTTCTCACAGCTCCTCATCTCACACCACAATTTCAGGAAACAGCATTGGCAGGGTAGCCCTGCCTCTCCCTTGGCTCCCCTCTCCTTGCACTCTAGCTACACTGACCTACAAAACACAGCTCCATTTGGTGGCAGCACTTTTCACCTCCTTTATTCAAAATTAGGCTTCAGAACCAAACATGGGTGAAATATCTTGGTGGCTTTCTTGTAGCTTCAGGGTATTAATTAAAATCCCTCATTTCTCAACTATCTTGTAACATCTGTGCTTTGTTCTTCCAGGGGAAAACTTGTACCCAAATTTGACCACATCAAAGACCACAGACTTGCTGCAAAGTTCAAAAGAGCACTGCTCCTGCTAGCGGAGGCAACTCTCTTTGCACAGCGCTTATGGAGAGCGATCAGAAATTGGGACTTCAGAGTTCTTACCCCAGTTCCACTTTCAAAATAGCTGCAGGGGAGAAAAAGAACAAACTTCCATCAAAAATACTGTGGTCTGGGTGCCACAGGGCATTTCCGAGAACTGCAGCTGTGAGCGTTCAGTGTACTTTTGTGTACAGAGGGTAAGGCAGGCCTCTATCTCCGAGGGCACAAGAGGCTTGACATAATGCCTGCAGAGTGCTCCAAGGACCCTGGATGAAAAGCAGTCTAGAAGGGCAAATCTCATCTACTGCAAGTTCAACATCAGACCATGCTTCCGACCCCTTTTAATTGGGAATAATATTTCTTTCTGTTATTAGTTCAGGCAATGGTTAAGAAGAAAAACCTTTTAAAAATATATATACACACCATAGAGAAAATCTGCAATTCAAATTGATATTTTTAATCTTAAAAGTATTTTGGTGGAATGGAGTGAAAAATAGAAAGAAGAACAAGTCCCATAAATCTGTCACTTGCATAGCACATCACTCACAGCTTTTCCCGGCCCACTGAGGAGAGCCATACAGCTTTAAAATGACTTCATTCCCATATTTACATATTTTTTAATAGGGCTATGATGAATCTCCTTCCGCTTGACTCCTATTTTGAGCTGTGATATTTTAATCTCCATTCTTGCTGCAACTTAGCAGATGAATGTGCAGTGTGACAGAGCTCAGAGGAAACAGTATAAATAAAGCAAAGTGGAGCTATGACATCTCACATTTTATAGCTTTTTTATTGTAGCCTAAGCATAAACAGAGCACAGCTGTGTTATACTTACTGCTGTGAGCACTCCCCCAGCTCCAGCCCCCCACTGCTTTTAAAGAGACATTGCCCCTGCTCAGGATCCTCTGGGTACACACACTGCTGTTTGAGGCATCGCTAACAGAAGCAAAAACACTCCCCACACACCCACCCCATTGCTTCCTTTCCTTTGTTTTTACTTTTTCCTCCTTCTACTGATTTTCCCCCTTGTCTTCCTTTCCCTTCACCTCCCCAGGTGGCCGAGGATGTGACCCTGCAGTCCCCAGAGTGGACACGCAGCCAGCGCTGTGCTGCTACCTACTGAAGGATGCCTTTCTTCCCTCACTGTTATCATTCGCTCTGTTTAAGTACACAGACACACAGGCAGAGCACCGAAACAATTTGCAAAAACAACACTTTGATTAAAGACTTATAACTAGCTCGAAGTACTCAAAATATTGCCATCTTTTAACAGGGGTATTTTACAGAAAGGGCTCTCATATTTCTTATCGCTTCTTGATAGGCTTCCCCCCCCTCCCCAGAAGTCAGCTGAAAAGAAAGAAGGAAAACACACCAACTTTACTCCTGCCTATTTAAAAACTACCACAATGAGTCCCTAGACAGCAAAACCTCTTTTCACCTCAGGAATTTATGAGATACCACAAAGGATCTCACCATAATCACCACTACACATTCAGTCAAAAAAGCTCCCATTCGAAGCTTTAGACAAGAATATCAAAATGCACCTGGACACTTTTGTGATTATGAAAAGATAAGGGCAAACCCAATAGCCAGTAATTTCCCCCCTAGAGTCCAAGAACACTGTTTATCCTTGTGACATATTGAAAAGTGCTTCTCCATCTCTAATTTCAATGTTATGAACATGGACACATCTAACAGGCCAATGTGCATGACTTTCTTCTGCTATTAATTAAAAAAAAAAAAAGTAAATATCAAGGCACTGCAATGGTTATACTGAGCTCAAAAACTGCATCCAGCTTTCCCAAACACAGGGACAAGTGACATACTGAGAAGTTCTTTCTTCAAGGAGGACCATGTTGCATGTCTCATCCCACTGACTTCCTGCTAACAGCTTCAACAGTCAGGGATGTTTCGGTGACCACTAATGCTAACCTATGAGCTGTAACCTAGTTCTTCTGGCCATCCTCTGCTCTCCCTCTATGGTCTTCTGTGTCCCACTGATCCCTGAGAGGATTTGCTACTTCGTTGCTACCAGAAACATTTTCTGCAGCTATTTTTCCACTGTCTGGGGTTCAGTATAATCTGGAATAAAGCATCAAGCAATGCTCATGCAAGCAAAAGGAAGTGGTCAAAAAGAGCAAAATAAAACTGTGCTAGCTATTCATCAACAATTGTATTTAAAAATTAAAAACAAATTTTAGAAGCCACCCAGAAAGCATGCTGAAATTGTTTACACGTAGGGAACTGATTAAACTAACAAGCTTTCAAAGTTGAGGACGTGGGATTCTCAAGTCTGCCCAAAGTCATCCCTCCACTCAACTAATGGCTGACCAAGCCACCAGCCTGATACAAAAATCTGGTTAGAAAACTGCATTTTTGCAAGAAGATTAGTAGAATTCCTTTGCTTTGCAGATGGCTTATAACTTTTTTTTTCTAAATCACCAAGATTCACTTGCCTGTTTCCTGAAGTCCCCTTGAGCTTGTTTAATCCTACTCTGCCTATACAACCTATAACTTCATAAAGAAGTTACTATCACAAGATCATACTGAGCATTTGCTCTGTGTTATGCCTGTACTGTAAATAACCTCAGACTTTTTTGGAGGAGGGCAGGGGTTGTAAGGAAAAGATATGTCTGCACTGATACTTGAGAGACTCCTCCTCAGCCAGAGTCAGTGTACCCAGGAGACATTACAGAAAGCCATCCACACCCAACATCTAATTTTCAAACTCTTCCAAGACCTGGTCTGAGGGACACACCACCTCTCCCAGGGCACAGCAATAGGTGGGAAGCCAGGAAGGGGGTCCAGGAAGCTGTCGCTCAAGGCCCTGCAGTGGGCTGGCAAGTCCCCCCAACACTGGAGGAAGCGAGGCTGGGGAGGGAGCAGAAAAGAGACCGACTTCAGACCCAGAAGGTCAATAGGGCCTAGCAAAGCTACCAGCAGTAGGTTCCTACAGCCCTCCCACCACTGCCATTTAGGTAGAAAGCAGATGCGTACTCCATACTGATCCCAAGACTAATCCTATTTAACAGTGTAGTCATCACCAAAATGTGCTCAGTCTGAATGAGTGAAGACTGAAGGAGGTGGGCCATAAATTACTTTTTACTGTGAGAGGAAATAGACAAGAGAAAAGACAAAAAAGAGAAAAATATATAGCCACAAAACAATACATTTTCCCCACTATCTACCAATATCTGCCTCCTATTAAGTTTCTAACTGTACTTCAAATTCGCACACCTTCTGTAACAGTAGTATCACCAACTTCACTTCCCTGTGGATGCCTCCTTAGTACTTTTCAAAGTTGCTCCAAAACTCAGCAAACACCTAAAACTGTGGTCAGTGCCACTAAAAATTAGTACTAGAAATATTAGGATGAAAAAAATGAGACATTGCAATGAAGCCTGGAAATTCAGACTACCTTACAGACCTTTATGCCTCTCTTTTTCACCGGGAAAAGACCCTGAAAATATTAATGAACACAATCATAAGCATGTTTTGAATGAAAGAGAGTGACATTATGGCACAGATTTAAAAGGACAACAGTGGGAACTGACCCCTTTTGGTACAATATTAAACATAATTCCTGACAGGGATGCTCAATTTGGAAAGCTTAATCCAAGTCAAATAACCTGCAGCTACAAATTAGATGCCCTCCCCCCCTCCGCCATTAGAACTGGCCTACTGGGAAATTACAATCAGTATGGGATAAAGCCCTCTATGAACCTCCAATTAATACTCCTGACCCCAACATCCCTGCGCACAAACTTCCTGGCCCTCGCAGAACTTGAAGTTTGATTAGAACAATCCCCAAAAAGCTCCAGTCATGGTAGATACAGTCATGGCATGTGCAACAATGCAATATATCAACACAGGTACGGCAACACCAAGGCATCACCACTTCATTCACAGGCTGGTGCAATACTACGTAATTTTGAAAGGTAAATACAGGCAAGACTCCAGTTTCTAGAGAAAACTTCTTATTCCCTGAAAGGCATTTTCCTTACAGGCTACCACATCTCTTGTCAACAGCTTTCAGCCAAATCAAACAGAAAAGGCTGCAAGCAGGAGCTGTGGGGTACCTGCTCTGACAAACAAAGAGAGGTAGCAATGGGTTTTTTCCTCCTTCTTGTTTAGTTTTCAGTCACAACAAATGAATTAAATGAACCAAAGAAAAGAACTAAGCTGAGAAAAAACAAAGTAAAATTAGTAACAGGCAAACAGCATATACCCACTGCCTAGGGCAACATACGGCTGATGGATGATGACAGCCAACAGACGAATCCTCATTCCCTGTCTACTAAACAAATTAGTAATCTCATCAATATCCTCACTACATTCACCTTCTGCAACAGCTGCTGCTGCAACACAACTGCTGTTAAGCTTTAGGAGGAAAGCCTGGCTTTGTCTTGCATTTTGCCAAATCCTGTGGGCAGTCAGGGTTGCCACCCTTTGGAAAATGCAATTAACCTGATAACAAATTTTTTAAATTATTATTATTTTTATTTTTTTAAAAAGCCTACATATCTGTGTATGAAGGCAATGGTCACCAGCATAGCACACTCTCAAGTCCTAGAAATCTACGGAACTTGCACCTCCCCAGCTGTTAGAGTCTCTGCAATTAAAGTCTGAGTTCAGAGACCTTAAGCTTGAACAGGACACCAGGACTTCTCAGACTGACATCTGCCTCTATGCTTCACTTTCCTCACTACTCCTAAAGTTTCTCTAATCTTAAAATGACTACAAACCTTGATTTTAAAAAACAGTGATTTTTGGACATCTAACACATTTTGCTTCCTCTCCACCCCCAAACTGTTATGAGCCCCATATAGTACTGGCACTTCCAACACTGCCAAAACGAGACAGCATCATTTACCTTCACTTCCAAAACTCATCAGAAACATGACCTGATTCAAACACATTCCAATCCAGAAAGATCAAATTTCAACAGTGATTTGTGTTCAGTACAACAAAGCATTTGTTGTAAGAAGTCTGGATTACAGAGCATCTGAGCAACTCCTCCCCACCCCCAAACCCCAAATAACTACAGCAAATTTTAATAACTTCACTTAAAAAGAAGGAAAACTTATTTTATGCTGTGCAAACAGAAAAACATATATTTGCTCACATGCAGAGACATAAACTTGCTTTCCCTTTCCCCCCTATTCAATTAACCTGAGAAGTTGTTGCATTTTTTCCATGAAGTCTAAGAATTTTTCCTAAAGGTCTTCAAACTGTAAAGCTGGTTAAGTTTGTTAATGTCAACACTTATCAATATCCTTCACTATTAGATAAAATATTTGCCATTTATTTCAACTTATCAGTTTCCACTTTAAAATACGCGATGTACAGAACAGCTTATTTCTGAAGCAACCCACTGCATTTATCTGTGTATGGATCTGTGTACATATCTTAATTACAGGAATTCAACAAATATTCACTAGGAAGCTTCGTGGTTGTGTTAGAATTTTTCCATCCATGCAAAATCTTAAGGTGTTCACAGTAACAGCTGATGATTAAACCCAGTGACTCAGCCTTTTTTAGCTGTTAACAGCTGAAACCTTAACTACATGTCAGGACCGGTGTCTTCTCTTGGGGTCAGCTAAACCAACAGAATATGTTTTCTCCTATTTGCTTCCAAAATTGCCTCTATGAAAAATTCACAGCACTTCTTTGTGCCCAAGTAAAACATGCAACTTTCTTCTGTATGCTCTGACAGCTGGCACAGGGACACGTTCCTGGAACTCATTTGTTCAAAATGTAGATTGCATTTATGTTCTAGTTCACACTCAGACGTATAATAAAGATTTCAAGAATGAAAATTAAATACTAAAGGATCTTCAACAGCCACACTGAAATATTTCACCATCTTTAACCATTGTTTAGTCTAGAGAAGAGGAGGCTGAGAGGAGACCTTATCACTCTCTACAACTACCTGAAAGGAGGGTGTAGTGAGGTGGGTCCTGGCCTCTTCTCTAAAGTAAGAAGTGATAGGACAAGAGGAAACAGCCTCAAGTTGCGTCAGGGGAGGTTTAGGCTAGATATTAGGAAAAATTTCTTCACTGAAAGAGTGATCAGGCATTGGAACAGGCTGCCGAGGGAAGTGGTGGAGTCACCATCCCTGGAGGTGTTCGAGAAACGTGTAGATGTGGTGCTTCGGGACATGGTTTAGTGAGTTAGGTGGTGCGGGTTGACAGTTGGACTTGATGATCCTTGAGGTCTTTTCCAACCTTAATGATTCTATGATTTAACTATTTTCCATCATTAAATACCTTGCTATCTAAGTAGCTGGTTACTTCTTCTCCTACGTAATATATAAGAAACCAAAAGTAACTTTCAAACTCTTATCAGGTAACAACAAATAAAAATTTTGCTGCTACATGTGATTTGCTCATTCGCCCTCAGTTTCTTGGTTTTTGTGGGTTTGTTTTTTTGTTTTTGGTGTCCTATCACTGCCCCTCCTGTTATTTAGACATATGATAGGAATATTGCCTTTGGCACTTAATTGTCCACAAAATATGTTTTATTGCTTCATAAACTCCATCACAATGAACATAATCCTCTAGTTAAGTGCCAATTAATTATTAAAAACATTCATTGAGGATTAACAACCATGAAATAGATACAGTTCTATTATGTAGTTGTTAATCCTCAATAAATCTACTTGTAATAGACAGCATTTAGTATAAGAGCTCACTTACTTAATCTAATGCTTTATATTTAATTAGATAATTATTGCACGTTAAAAAAATACATTCATTAGGTTTAATAACTATGTAATAAGCATACATCTAATAGATGGATTAGTAATCCTCAGAAAAAGTTTTTTTTTTTTTTAATAATCAATTGTATTAGCATCCAAGAGACACTCTCCAGCACGAAAGCCAGTATATTGCATCTTTCCTGCCTACAGAAATGCAGGCCAAGGAGTTAACACTACCTGATCCACACTTTTTGGGCCCCTGGATGAGGGCAGGGAGCCTGAAGAAGCTCACCTGCCCACAACTCCTACATTCCCTTGAAGCATCCGAGATCACACCTCTCCAGAAAGCAGTCCAGCCTTTCCTAACATCAACTGTGTGACACAGCCAAATCACAGTCTTGTTTTCAAGACAGAGGACTTGGTCTGGAAGGGATAAGCAGATCCAACAAGATAAATCTCTCTAAAAACAAAGAACTCACTGTGGCTCCAAGTTACTTGGAATAAGGCTAAATGCATATCCAGCTGTACAGAAATGCATTTCTTTCTATTTCATTTCTCATACATTTTTTGGTAACTTCTTCAAAAACAAGCTGTAAGGAGACAGGCATATCCTGTTACTCATCTGGTACCTAACTCCAGTCAGGCATCAGCCAAAGGCAGATAGGCATGATGCCTGTTTCTAGGACTGGAACTGTGGGAGCTATTTATAGCATAAATAGCACTGAGCCGCAATTTTAGGAAATAAGCTTAATAAAATGATGACCAACCCCTCAGCTGAAGCTGTAAGGGCTATCTAATGAAACAGCGAGAATATAAACTTACATCCTGCACCTCTGGAAATCTATCACTCCCAGCTGATGGTCAGCATCATTGCCCAACAAAGGTGACTTGTGAGATGGTGTTTTGGATGACCCCTAAAAAATCCCTATAGTCCAATTTCTGCCTTGTCTTTTTCCCTTGCACTTCAATGATGAGCTGATTTGAGTGACTGCTCTCTTTGAAGAGGTGTTAGTTCTTGAACCAATGCCAGTGAATTGCATCTCAAGAATAGTAGACCTTGTTTTCTGATGGTGTAAGGCATACATCTGTAATTCTGTAAATCTGTGACTGCTTACACTCCCTTCTGGAACCAAAAGTGAGGAAAAAGGAAAGATGGAGTCAGATAGAATCAAAAAGCACAGATTTTGGCTACTATTTTAAGTCTTGTATTGACACCATAAGTGATCTGTGTTCCTTCTTTAAAGTGAAGTTACAGCAGCTCAAAGTTAACTGCAGTATGTTTTTAAAAAAAAAAAAGTCACAAAAGTCCACTTAACTTGGCAATAGTAATTACACTTTAATATGAAAGGGGAGCTGCTCAGGATTTCAGATATGGGATTACACTCACTGGAACTCTCACATTTTGATGCAGGTACCCATTTTCTCCACTTTAAGAACTTCCTAAATTTTAGTAGTTAGCATTCAGTAATAAAAGATGGCAAATATTAAATGATGCAACAAATACTTGCATGTTCTGAAATTTCAGAATAGCAAATGTTCCAACAAGATCTTAAAAAAAATTATTTCAGGATCAGGAATTTTGTAAATTCTGCTGTTAGACCAATAATTGGAAAGAGGCTATTTCTTCTTCAGTAGGACAGAACCATCACCCTTAATGTGAAAGAAGGGCATGTGTTTGCCTACCTGATAGAGAACAAAATGGCATAGAAACACAAATCCTGCCCTGTTTCTCAAGGCTAACTGCAGGGACCGATGAAGATTTAGGTACCCCACTGTCATGCTGCTCAGCTCCACACCACTGAGTTGTCCCACATTTCCTTTTTTATGTTTTAAGATAGACTTCTAATTTGAGGATGGTAAAACCAGCAAAAAAACCCATCCTGTAAAAGAACTAGTGAGTAATGTCTGCTTGAGCAACTGTCAGTTTAACAAAGCTGTCAAGAAAAGTGAATTTCCCAATACTTCCCAAAGGGGAATTGATACCTAGACCTGCTGTTACACAGTGCCCTGCCCACTCTGCTAAGCAAGTGGCTCTGCATGCACAGCAAGCCTGGGGGAAGGAGGGAAGGAAAGAATAATAGGGCTGCCAGAGTGCCTGGGGTAGAACATGCTCATACCCAGGCAGAAAGAAGTTGTATTAACCTCTTACATGTGGTAAGCATCACACTACTCGAAGCTCCCTCCTGCTCTGCCTTCCCTCCCATTGAATTACCTGGAGTTTTCTCAATGAGGAGGCCTTGCCCTTTTAAACATCTGACAACACACAGGAGAGTAGGAATGCCTAAATCTTCCAGGGGCCTAAAACTCTGTGGCCTACCAAAAAAAAAAAAAAAAAGAAAGGTCAAACTAACAAACTAAAAAAAAAAAAAAATCTAACAAACAAACTAAAAAAAAAAAAACAAGCCCAAAAAACAAAAACAAATGAAAGAGAGAGACTGCAAGTCTGGGATACTGAAGGAATAAACAAAGTTGCCTCATAGCTAGGCAAGAGGAGGAAGAGGCCAACCCTGCCCTCTACAGACCCCTCCTCCGGGCAGAGCTCCCCAGTCAGGGCCATAAGCATTTACTCCTACACACAGCCAGTGCACAGAACCTGGGGGAAGAAGCCCGGCTGCAGATACCCCTTGTTTGTGTCCTGTCAAGGCAAGCCAGAGGGCAGCACAACAGCTCCAAGGTTCAGCAACAGCTTTTTCAGACAGCAGCATTGCGTGCATAGGTCTTGGCCCAGTGGTGTGGGGGCCGGGGCCACAGGGTATGTGCTAGGCTGGGACCCCCGCCTCCGTGCAGCAGCATCCTTCCTTTCATGCCAAAAAGTGGGAGCTGCTTTGAGATGAGAGCACTAGGAAGGGGGAGGCTTATCAGTTACAGCTGTTTGAATGACTGGTAATTGCAGCTGGGGGTCCTTCATCTTGTGTCACACAGAGTAGGAAAATGGGTCAGACATAATGCATTTGGTTAAGTATCTAAGCTGAAAAGGTACTATTTTCTTTTAAATTATATAGTCTTTACTGGAAGTAAGGTTACAGGTGCAAGGCTTCCTAGCTTTAAAACGTAAGAGGGACATGCCCTCTGAGGGTCAGGCTTTCATTTGCCAATGTTAATTCTCAGCTGCCTGTTATTCGTCCTTCATTGTAGCCTCTGTCTTAGCTGGGCACGCTCCTGATTCCCTGCTATATCCAGACGGTCCACGTAAATAGTGTTTATGTTAAAGAAGTCATGTTCTGTGTGACTGGAGCACATAGAAACTGATGTTGTTGTCACTTTAGATTAAGCTCTGGTTTCAGCAAAGGAGGCAATTGGAGCAGGCAGCTGAGTGGCCGAATGAAATATTCAGCTCATTTCATTTAAAGCTGCCCCTGTCTCCATTGTTCAGGCTGGCAAGGCTGATTAACCCTTGCTGGTGCCACCACAACAACTGCTCACTCTCTGTCCCTTCACTCTGCTCCCGTGTGAAACCGAGGCCCCAAATGGTCAGGCAGATTTCAAAGGTCAGCAAGATGATATTTGATGATTTTTTTTTTTCCAATTAGTCAACTTTAAGGAAAACAAAAATTAACCTTCAGGCTCCCACCACAAAACGATACTTCGCAAGGGTCAAGGATATTCTCCACGCTTAATGCAGGCACACAGCTCCCATTAACCATAGTCTGGCACCTAATTCCTCACGCCTGTGAAAGTCCTGCTAACCTTGAATTAACCCCAAGCATTTCAAGAACTCCTGCTCATGGAGAATTACACACTATTTTGTTGCAGAAACTGTTGATAGTAAATAATATGTCAAAATAAACATACAGCCTAGGTAATAGAAAGCAATGGCTAACATTGCTGTAAGTGCTCAGCTGTTGCTGATGCGTGCAGACAGTCTATGCTGTCTACAGCACTGCAGCCCAAGGCTTCAA
Organism: Pterocles gutturalis; assembly: GCF_000699245.1. NCBI lineage: Eukaryota > Metazoa > Chordata > Aves > Pterocliformes > Pteroclidae > Pterocles > Pterocles gutturalis. The sequence continues at coordinate 56,340 of NW_010126691.1, forward strand.
ACACTGCTGCCACAGGGCTGCTCGCCTACAGCTATCCCAAAACCTACTTTGTAAAACCTACTTTGTAAATGCCTTAGCTGCAGCATTACCACTGCACTGGACGAAGTGCAGTCTTTCCTCCCAGGGAACAATCTGAAGCAGTCTTCCAAGATGAACAGTTGTTACAGGAGAAATAGGGAATGTTCAAGCATGTAATGCCCAGTGTCCCAAAACCAGAGAAGGGTATTATTAACTGGTCTTTCCTTTGGCTTGACTCATTGCAAAGCTTTTATTTATAGAAAGGCCTAGCACTGTTTCATGACATGCACTTTCAAATCAAGCTCCACTTGCGCCAGCATCGAGCGCTGTCACTTACTGCCTTACGCTGAAGGGCCTGATGCTTCAGAGAGCTCAGCAGTACCAGCTTCCACCACAGGCCTTGGGTTGCTTAGCCCAAGACAGAATTAGAAACAAGACACAGAATATTCTTGTCAGAAGTGTTAGTAACAGCCCCAAATGCTCTAAAGTAATACTGTTATAAACTGCAATATTGAGGGTAATAGCATTTTATTTTTAATGAGAGATTCTTTGGTATTTCAGGACAACAGCTCAAGCACAGGTGACAAGTTGTCTTATAATCACAGTGACAAGTACTGTACCAATTTCTCTCTTTGATCTGTATTTTGTTCTAAATTGCCAAAAGAAAAAGTATATCTATTAAAAAATCAGTAGTTATACAAACTACAGTCATACCGACAGAAGACAACCACCAAAGTAACTCTGCTCTGGAGCAGCTGAAATCGTAACTTCTCCCCCACCAAGAGACTGAATTATATATATATATATATATATATATTTGTCTCTATATACTGCTAAGGCATCTCTCTAGGATACAACAGAATTGGGAAGTACTGATGAATGGATAAACCTTGTAAAATAATATTTATATTACCTAAACGACTAATTTCAAATAGCCTTGCAGCTACATTTTACTGTGACATTTTAGAGCATAGTTCATATGAGATCATTCTGTAAGAGCACTAATACTCTCTACTTGCATATATAGGATAAAATTCCAGCTTCAGTACAACAATTTTAACAGTAAAATCTCATCAGTGGCATGTTTGCTTTACTAGGTATCTGGATAAATATGCAGCTATCTATACTCATGAATGTAGATAATAGTAAGTTAACAGGAGAATGTAAACATTAAACATGGTATCTAGGATGTAATTATTGTAAACACAGTTTAATTACTAGCACTTTTTTTTTCCCATTTGGTATCTTGGAGAGTATACTTACCTGACTCCAATATTCTATTTATCTGCTTAAAATTTAAGGCCCAATTCAAGAAGTTCCTTGAATGGCTTAAATACATAAGGGTCTTAATACCTCCATATAAAATATACATCTGTCATAATGAAACAAAGAAGTCCTACATGTTATAATGAGACCTATTTCTTTAAAGACTAACCTCCTAAATCTCAGAAGCAATGAACAAAATATTCCTTTCAGTAATCTTTTCTGATACTTTCCTCAACAAGAAGTCATGCAAGAAGTACACAGATGTAGCTCAGCTCCTATAATCAGTCTAAATGTGAGCGGTTGTAAAACCACGTTTATGCTACGCACAAACATATTTCAGACCTATACACTGGGAACAGTGAAGTGCTTGACATCTGGAGCTAGACAGTGGTGAATTGTAGCACGCACACACCATGCTCATCTGCATAAATATCTATTTTCAGAATCACCAGGGCTCAAACAACCCCAGCTTTCTGCTAATTTAAAATCATCACTCCTCTGAAATATTAGGATAAAGCCCAACAAGTGTTATCCCACAAAGTATTATGGTTCCATATTTTCCCCTCTCCCCCCACTTTTTTTTAATTAAAAAAAAAAAATCACACACAAACATATCATATTACCCTGATATCTGACCCACCTCCACAAGACCCGTATCTCAGGATGGGCAAATATGGAGATGGATGGCCTTTAAAGAGGTGAGGAACTAAAACAAACACAAAAACCCAAAGGCCCTGAAGAAAGCATGGCTAATTCAAGAGGTAGTGCTCTCTCCACTGGGCTGCACAATTCAGTCAGCGTGCCAGCATGGTGCTGCAGGCATCCTGCAGACAGAGGTGTTGGGTTCGGCATGAGAGTCTCAGAGGTCCTAAGGGCTGTGGTCATTAAAACAGTGGCACCTTTTGAAGGAATTGAGTTATTAACCTCTATGACCCCAGACAAATTTAAACCTGACTAACTGCAGATTTCTCTGAGGAATCAAGGCACATGTTTGTAAATTGCTTGGATATTCAGCATGATGAAAGATGTTACATAAATGACAGTTATTAATATAATAGTGGCAAAATGGGTCAGGAGGAAGATTTCAGTACCAGTTTAGGTTGTTGTGTCTATACAACATCAAATATTGGTCAAGGTTTGGATACTGATGTCTTGCAAGAGTAAATATATTTACCTTTTTTAGAACTGCAAATCCAATTGGAATTATAAGTTGTTTCTCTGGTTTGAAGAAAATCCTGGAACAAACTCTTTTAAGAACATTCAAATCAAAATGGTACTAATACCCTATATTAGGTACAGTCTGGAAGTAAAGCCTGGAGTTTGGGCTGTAAAATCGCCATCTACTGAATTACTGCCAAAGAAATCCCCCAGCAACATTTGTAAAGCCAATTTTCCCAAAGCAAAGAGAAAAAGGCACCTGGGAATGCATGGTATCCCCATTGCTCAGGAAGATGCTGTCAAGATATGAGTTAAACTAACATTTTCTGAAATAAAACAATCAGATAAAAGCAACCAGAAACATGGATCACAAATGAAGTTTCCCATTACAACCCAACTAGAGATCTTGTGTCCCTACAGATCATCCCACTGTCATACATGGAGATGCAGAAGGACAAGCTCACCATCTGAATTCACTGATCCTAAACAAAGATCAGAACTGTTACAACCACATGTGATTAGCTTCATTACAACTGTTGATTGGACAAGTCCAAGTATGTATAAGCATACATACATGAACACATGCATCCACAGACACCAGCTTCCCTGCAATTCAAAGCACCCAGCAATCATTTACAGCTTATGAACAGGCATCACTTCCCCCCGACCCCAGCTACTCAAGAGGCAGCCCTCTTCTAAAATAGACCGTTAACAAACAAGCAACAGCACCACTTCACAATAAGCAATGAAGTGGAATTGCTCCCAGATTTGAAGTCAAAGAAGATATCAAAAGTAAACAGTATGTAATTACCCAAATGGCAATTTGCCAGAACACAACACAAACTGCCTGAGCCAGTGGCTCCTAATTCAGAGGTGGAGGCCTTGACAATTGGGGTCACAAGCCCAACCAAAATTAAATCAGAGAAGCCAGGCTCACAAAGAGAAGTGTGACTCCTGGGCCCAGAAACAGGGTCAACAGGGGAAAACTCCGCAAGCACTGTAAAGGTAAAGGTCCGGCTCTTTATAGATTCAAAGCGTTTCATGTAGCTTGTGAGAAATAAAGCAGTAGCTGGCTATACACACAGAGAGTGCATCTTTGTTCAACACTTCTCATGGAATGTTTATCCAAAAATACCAGTAGTCTAGTTACAAGTGACCTTTTTTTGGGGGGATGGGGTAAGGGAGGAGGTGTCAAAAATGAAATACCACAAAAGTGATCCTTGCTCATCAAATTATAAAAAATAACTCCCAGAAGATTATAATACTGTTAATGTAAAAATGAACTCCCAGGAGATTATACTACTACTACCATTAACCACTTCAATAGGTTCTCCCCATGTTAAAAAAAAAAAAAAAACACAGCAAAAAAACACAAACCACAAAAACTAGCATATCTATGCCCAAATGGGGTGATTCAGAGGGGCATTTGAGAAGAGCCTGCACTCAGCACCCTTCCTGTCACAGGAACATGGCAAGGTATGTTTTTCTGCTTATTATATTTCCAGCAAACCACGCAAGAAAGAGGCACTTCAGATAGATGTTTCAGCCTGGCTTAAGTAATTTTACAGGTCAAAACCAAAACCCTATAATCCCAAAAGTCATCAGAGATCCTAAAGAGCCATTCCAAACTTTTGTGACTACACTCAAGCTCCAAAGCAGATCCAAGGAAATCTAAAGAATCCAGTTTTACAGAAAATCTCATTAAGGCTTCAGTAACTTTTTGGTGTATCCAGGTCAAATATAGAGTGAACATGGGTTAATTTATGGGTTTTAGTGGAAACTATGCAAAATGTGGTGGTTTCAGCTGAGTTCCATTCTGGGGTTTGGGTTTATTCAAAGCTTGAACTCTAAGGGAAACTAAAGGGACATGAAAGCATGCAACACGAAATGGAACTAAGTTTTGCATGAACACTGAAAAGAAGGAATCGGTTTCATGAAGTAGGGAGAAGGGCAGAAGCCCCAACCAACAAACAGACCTGGGGCTTAAAATTCACCAGACACATAACACTGGTTCTAATCTTCAGTACTGCTATCTTTGAGGAGTCATTCCTCATACCTCAGCCTTCTCAGAAATTTGAGGTCAATTACTTTTCAACCGTGAAGCCTTACAATTTTTAGTTGGAAGGACATTGCCCCATATCATCCATTAGTGTTTTCCATCAGGTGCTAAGATTAAAATAACAGCATTTTATTTATTCACATTTAAACCTATAAACACTCTACACATTCACATGTAGCTTTCTTTTGAGACATACCCAGTATCATCATCCTTGGCTACGTACAAAAACAATGCATCATGAATCTATAATAACATCTTCATTTGGTTTGCAACATGGATTTTTGTCTAGTTAAATGTCTAAATTACTCCCACTTATAGGTTATGCACATATGGACTAAGAGCTGAACCCATGTGAGAATTAGCTTTTAACAGCTGACCTGGTGCCTCAGCAAGTGTTTGGGAAAAAAACACATTCATGAGCGAGCCTGGAATCACAAACCTTACACCAGAAGAGGCCAAGTGCGTTAATACTTTTCACACAGCAAGTTCAACTGCCCTACTGCTACAACACTGCTCAGTGGCCAAGTGACAGAACAGCATTAAATATTATTTGCAGAGAGAGCCATCTGCCTGCCATCACATAGGAGAGTGAAATCACCTACCAGTAAGTGAGAAAGGAAAGAGATGATGGAGTTTAAAATGAGAAATATAAAGGGAGAGAAAAGAGGAAAGCCATCAGAACTAGCAAAAAGTAAAACAAAAATAAATCATCTAGAGCTACATCTCAGCTTACTATTAGATCTATTAACATCATATCCTAAGTAATTATAGTGTTTCCCCACTAACCTCACAACAACTGCTACTGCATTCTTATAAATTGCTATGTTAGATAAAACACTGTGTATTGTTAATGTCCCTGTAGTATCCAAGCAATTATATGCATTATAGTTCTGTATTTTCACATCATTGAGAAATGATGGCTTCAATTCACCACCTCTGTGCTGATGACTCCCACATCTCATTCCCAACCAATCTTGTTCTATCTAAACACACATTTCAGCCAGTTTTGCTTCATCTTACAACTGTTAAAACCTTCTTCCGTCTGTTACTGAAGACTCAACAGCAGTAACTTCAGACATGCTGATGGGACAGCACTTTTTTTTTCCACTTACTCTTAAAAAGAGACAGACTATAAAATATCTAATGGAATTACTGGATATCTACAGTTAAAGTCAAAGTCCCTAGAAAAGATCATAGAGTGCTTCTAGGCTCAGTATGTAAACTTCTCAACAAGTGATTTTAGAAAGTCATTACAGTTTTTAACAGAAAAAAAAAACCCAATGAAACACCACTCCTCCCATCTGGCTGGTAAAACCACCTACCAACAAGCTCAGTTCATTGTAGACTAACACCAAATTTACACCTCTTACCTAGTAATGGTTACCAAATGGTATGCAACAGCTTTAAGAGACCAACAGAAAATTAAACCAAGATAAACAGCAATAAACACAAGTACCTGCATAGATCCTGCACCCCCTTCTCTGCTGCTATCCACATTCCTCCCTATGCCCCCAGTGCACACACGCACTGAAAGAGCCCATCTGTTGCAGAGCCACATTTTATTGACCCCCTCAGTTCAGGTGCTGGCATTCAGCTAAACCAGTAATTGGAACGGCAGTCCTTGTTGCTCTGATTTTCCCCATACTTGCAGTGGTAGCCTGGGGCCACACAGAGGAGGGTGATGGTTTGCCAAAGGACTCTTGGAAGAGGTGGAGTTAAAGGTGGTGAAGGTACAACCAGCTGTTGAGGCATGTGAAGCTGGAGGAGCCTGAAGCATGTATAAAATCAAACTGGGTCTCTTTTCCCCTTTTGCTCTGATCTGTTGCTATCATGGGAAATCATGGACCCAGCTGAGGAGTATTGGTCATTCAGTAAAGAGGAAACGCAAACTTGGTTTAGTAGTTTTTATTTCATCAATTAATTAGAGCCACCATGGGACCCCATCACTCCATTAGGTGTGCCAGTGCTCCAAGGATGTATCACGCACACCATAGCAGAGTCAGGAGATGTTCCTGTCTAGTTAGTTACCTCATAGGTCTTCCACACTGTGGGATATAGCGTCAGTACTAACCAAAACATGCTAAGTAGCTGCTCAAACTTCAGTTCCTGCCTAAAGAATGCTTATTTTGTTTACTCACCAATTCTGCCATGCACAGCTTGCTTAGGAGTTCACCCTGTTCTCAACCTGTAACTGTGAAGGAAGAACAGACTCAAAAAAGGCTCAGAGGCTTTGTTCAAATGGGTGTAAAGAGAGAATTTAAGCTTCACACATCTTATTTAAAGAGTCCAAAACTCCTTCTGGGGAAAAGAGACAAATGGATCTAAAACTCTCTGGACTTTCACACAATTTTTCCAGCTCTCTCGTCTGTTACACAGACTAGACATTTTGCAGATTTCTTGAAGAACTTCCTGGCAACCACCAGCAATCACCAGGGCAGGATGCATATGTGTTAAATTGAAATCTTAAACAAAATCATCTTTCTGAGCTTCAAACATTTTTTTTTTTTTATTTTACTGTGACTTCTGGAAAATGGTTTAGTATTATCTTATTTCACTGCAGCTAGTTCAACCATGTTCCATCTTAGGAACAATGGTGCAGCAAAGGCATAGGGGTTACCAAGTGGGTATTTTACATGGCCCTTCCAGGAAGAAATTGCACAGGTTTTTTTTTCTAGACATCTTGTTATTTCTGTTATGGTGAATTTTCTTTCACTGTATGCTCTTGTTATTCAGCTCTAAACCAAGATTACAGCTCATTTTTTTCAGGCACACCCAGCTAAACAGACAGACTCTTCCTCATTAATAAGTCAAACAACCTGGGGTCCATGAGGTCAATGGCTCAGTTTGTTCCAGAGCTGCTAATCACGCAAGAATTAATATACTGAGCATAGGAGAAATTGTCAGTTAAGAGTCAATAAAAGGACTTCATCTCTTTGTGAATCCCTAATAGCTTAACAGCTTTCTCTTGGATTGATGGCAGGTACCATGAAACATGTAAGTGTGACCCCACATCACTGTTAATGTGTAGTTAGTTGTTTTTATGTTCAAGGACATTGTGGAAGTTCACAGCTTTCACCAAGCTTCCTCCTTTACAAATGATACCAGCAACTTAGGCTTCGGGGGAGTTATGGTGGCATGAGGTATGGATGGGCAGTAACTCATATCGCATAAATGCCCTCCCCTTTCACAGGCAGTACCTCACAACTGCTGCTACAACTAATATAGAATGCTTCACAGTATTGCAAAAGCTCGAGCCTTATCAAGGTACATTTTTGTAAAATTACTCAGCATCATTAATAAATGTGTTATTCATTAATTAAACAATGACCTTGAAAGCCCTGATTAATTTATGGTTTTTAATCAATAAATGTGTTCTCAGTATGCTGTTATTCACCCCATAATATAAGTAGGTAAATAGTGACGTAATATCACTTCCTTTAACTAGCTATAGGGTTGGTGAATTTTAGATATACTTACGTCCCACTTGTTCTAAAGACAGAAAATGAGGAGAGATCAAGCTGCTTGCAGAAAGCAACACAGGAAGCTGCTGCCTGTGATGAGATAGGATCTCAAGTGGTAGTTCTGTGCCCATTCTGGATGACTATAGTCCTCCGGTTCTCTTGGGAGTCACGCATTAAAAAAAAAAAAAAAGGAAGATCTGAAAGTGTTAAAACTAAGTATAATCAAAACCAGCCTTCAATACAGAGTAGGAGAGCAGTGAACCAAAAAGGGAGAAAGCAGGAGTCACCATGAACTCACTAGGAAGAAGACCAAGGCAGGCACTACAAGAGGGTTTAAGATGGAGTAACACACTATAATTACTTGAAATCCAACTGCTAAAACTTGCTTTGCTTTCCAGAGTAAATTGCTGACAGAGGAAGTAAAATTCTGGATTAGTGCAGTGACACATCTGTACGCTTGATACAAACATAAAACTGGGAATGCTGAAGTCAGTGGGAGTTACAAGTGCTTGGCACCTCCTAGGGGATATGTATTCTGCAATCAGAAGCATGAGTGCAGCATGTCTGGGCATAACCATGCAAGTTTGAATGGAACGACCTCAGATAACAATGGCATTCACAGCACAGAGATCAAGGCTTCAGAAAGCATTTATGAGCACCTTTTTTCTCCACAAACAAAATTTCTATAAATATTATGCATTACAAAGGAACGAAGACTCACACTGAAACAAGGAAATTCCCATCAGCAGCCCAGTCTTTAATATTACCTCTAACAATCAGGGACAGAGCAAATGCCATCAGGCCTCTGGCAGATGCAGCAAAAGCTATCAAGGTCTCAAACTAAAAAATGCAAATGCTAAGCACTCTTTGATTCCTCTTCAAGGACAATAACTGGCCAGTAAGCAAACTTTAATAACTAATGGAAATCAAGAAAACAAGCTGCTCAATAATTCTTTGCTAAAGGGAAAGAAGGATAAAAATAATTTATGTATATTCTCTGTGATCCTGCTGTAAAAATCTCAGGCAAAATACACAATCATTTTATTTAAAAGAAAGAGGGGACAAAAGGTAATAATCATAGTTATTTGATCTAATTATTCCTAAAGGAATCCATAAGAGACTAGAAAATATATAAAAACCACCACTCCTGATCTGCTACCTGGGGAGAGTAAGAAACATTCTAGCAGGAAACATAGGTGAAAAAATAATGGAATTAGCATCTCCAAATTGTTTAAAAAAGGATTGTCAGCCTAAAGAGAATCGACAGCATAGCTTTAAGGATAGATAAATGACTGCCTCAAGGATCTGTCTTACCTCCTCTTTTTTTTTTTAAGTAATACCTTAATTTGCATAGTAATAACCCAATTATTGTAAGATTAGGTGACAGAAATCTCATTATTACTGTTCCTACAAAACAGTCGATATTCCATTCAGTACCTTTTAATGTTACACACCTTAAAACATAATTATTCCAATATATGTTCATTCATCTTTAATGCAATTTCTTTAATAATAATAAAAAAGACTCTTCCTGTAATTGTTAAGGTTTTTTGGTTGAATATATTAGTGTTAAAACATGATTTTCCTCGTTCAGGCTGCTATAGAAACAAGCAAAGCCAACCAACTGCTTAGGGGCATGCTCCCTCCCCTCTTCCCAAGAGGGAGTCCACCAAGAGGCCTAAAGCACATATGCTAAAATATGCTGCAACAACTCTCTCTCTCCATCTCCCCACTCCCTGCTTCTTCCCACGCTGAGAGCTGGTCATAAGACAAGCTTGCAAACAAAATCTAATATATAGTAGCATCAGGCTTCCAAGTTATTTGTGTTCAGGGCTTGCTGTTAGGGGGAGAGGGGGAAGGGTTGTGGTTTTAGGGCTCAGGAAGAGAAATCAGAGCGAGCACACAGAGGCACGGGGCTTACCTGCCACAGGCTTTCTCAGTTTCAATTACAAAGATAATAAATGCGATAAGCGGTCAGTTACCAGCTTAACAGCAGAAAGGAAATGGGGGAAAGAGATAGGGCTGGCTCCATCAGAAGAACACAGCACCACACATGTTCCGCTTCAAAAGGATGTCATGAACAGTTACGAGAGTGGAAACAGCAGCTACTATTTTGCCAGTCCCGTTTATCTCAGTGTATGCAAGGTAAGGCTAGAGAGCCTTTTACAGGCAAATCGTCTGTACCACTCCTTCAAATCCAAAAGAGGCTGGAGACAACTAAGAGTTGGTCCCACTGAGTATCTGGCAGGAGCCCGTACAAAATCAAGCCCAGTGCTTAGTGACCAGTGCATTTCACAGTCACTTACAGAGTCTGGGAAGAAAAGGACTGCAAACAGCCACTCTATTTATGGACAAAGTCCCCTTCCCAGTCTACCCAGGGCATGTAGAGCGGCGCTGAGGGAAAAGTTGGTGGAAGCCATTCTTTGCATAAACACACAAATCCAGCTTGCTTGGCTTTCAGTTGATCACTTATCCCACCATCACTAAAAGAAGTAAATACAAGATGCAATTTCACAGGAGTTATTTACTGTTTAATTTTTGTGAAAGCCTTCTGTCAAAATGTCATGAAGGAGAAGTAACTTGGCCAAGTTCCGATTTTCAAAGTCCTTTACAATCACCGAGCCACCGCAAGTCCGTTTCAAAAGGGAAAGCATGTATAGCTGGAAACTATCCCTGGGTGGAAGAATTCCAGGGTTTCTGCAGGGTTGGGAACACAGCTTGCTGATCTTGGGGGTTAGGCAGCCCACCTCCCACCCCCAATCACTACGGGGCTAAACACGAGTGAGAACTGCAAGGCTGCCTCTTTACGCTGCCCTAGATTTTACAGAAGGGCAAAATATCACATGCCAGCACACAAAGCCGACAGGGAAACAACCATCCCTGGTGCTGCCCGCAGGCCTGCTTGGAGGACGAGCTCCAGTGCAGAACAGTTGGACCTTTCCTCTGAAGATTCTGAGCACTTGCCTAATAGTTCTGGTTTTGAAAAGGTTCCAATTATACCATGTTCCACAGAAAGCAAATTAAAATGAATGTTTTTATTTGAAAAAAAAATAAAGTAGTGAATATGCTAATGATTTTTCCTTACATTCTTATCATCTCATTTCATGCCTTTAAATAGAAAACCTTGTGAATCTTACTATGAAAATTATCAACAAAGAAAAAACAGCCTTACATCTTACACCAAAACTTGGAGGGCTGAGTTTATACCATCCTGACCCAATCTGACTGAAATTGAAAACTTTTCCTCTTCCATTAATAGCTTTTCCAATTCAGCAGTTCAAAGCCACAATCCCTCACAGCCTATGCAAGGATTTGGGATCATTTTATAAATCTGTGTGGCAAATGAACATGAAAGAGAAACTCTCCTTATGGCTGGGAACTATCCTTTGGGGGAAAAAATGTTATTAGCTTTTTAGAGAGCATTTGCAAGGGTAATTTGCACTACAGCATCTCTTTATTGGCCTTGCAAGCAAGTGTTGAAACAATTTGTCTTATCACATATATTCACTTTGAATAGGGACCTCATGTGAAATGCTCCTCTTGAAACAAGGAACAATGGGTTCGAAAACCAACACTAAAAAAGGTTGAGTGTGGCAATAATTTATTTCAACAAAGAAATATTGGAAATGAAGAGGGAAAGGAAGAAGGAAAGGATAAACGAAAAAGGAATGGAAAAGCTTCTGATTTAGTCTGTCATAACTTAAGACAGCTATGCCAAAGCTCCAAGTTTGGTCCAGCAATTTCACAGGTATTATAACAGCAGGGTATCCTGAACACATCATTTGTATTTCATTACTTCTTAAGAGTCATCAGCCAAAACCAGGGCCTCACCATGTGAGACTCTGCACAAATGGTAAACAAGCACCTTTACTGCTCCCAGACAATTTACAACGTAGAGCTGTAAGTCAGGATTACCATCACCTGTAAAGTACAGTAGCACAGGATGGAGCATTTGATACAAAAAGTACAGAAGTCAGTGGAAATCTTTCCCCTCTTTCAGTGTGCTTTGACTCATGGAAGAAGCAAAGCCAAAGATTGCTCTTGAAAAAATAAGCAGTTCTCTTGCACTGAAAACTCCAAGTCACTTCACCCAGCTCTGTGGGACAGTTCTTCAACACAGACGACTCTGAGCAAAGAGAATTGATCTCTTTTGTGCTTTGGCACAACAAAATGCAGACTGTGGATCTCTATTTCTGAGAGTAACATTTCATTCTGCCTGCACAAATAACTTCCATTTAAAGGAAGGAAAAAACCTATTAATTACATGACTAGGAAACAACACTACATTTGCAGTGAAGTTAGTTACATATAATTTGAAGTGGAAAACCAGGGAAAGAACTTTCTTCCAAATAAAATCAGTAACAAAAAGATCTGTGGAAGTGTAACAAGAAATAATAAAATCAAAGGTCACCAGCTACATATGTTTCTAGTTCTGATTCTTCCCTACAGCAAAAATTCAATTTGCAGATGACAGCCCTGCAAGGCAGTTTGCTAGTGCAGATCCCTTCCCCTTCTACCGGAGTTCAAGGGATTCCCAATGGGGGTAAGAGTCCGTTCCTCACAGGCTAAAATGATTTATTTGCTCAGTTGCTGCAACTTTTCTATCATCTCCCATCTCAGCACTGTATTGGGTACGTGAACCAAAATTTACCCAGCAATATCACTTACTCTGACTTTTTCAATTAAATGCCTTTTAATTGAAAATGGTTTTTTAATGGAAACTGGCTAATTTCAATAGCAAAATTCTCAAGCCCAGAATAACAGAGTTGAAGAAAACAGAAAAAACCCACACCTCAAAACCACCCCAGAGGCCAGCAAGATGGACACCCACCCAAGCTGTGAGTTCAAACCCCTGCTTCAGATGAGAGCCCTGAACCACAATTCCACATGTCTTGTGGGAGTACATTCACCTCTGGGCTATGAACCGCTCTGAAGTGGTGTCCTTCTCTCAAGGTTAGATTTGACTTCCGGGAGGGGTGGGCTTTTTTTTTTTTTTTTAGAGAAAATTTCTGAAAGCTTCCTTTTTCATTCTGATTCAGAAAAAGACAAGAACAGAGGGTTTTTTGAAAGGTTCTTGAAAAGTACAATGGGCCAGCACTTCAACTTTCACAAATCAATACAGTGGCATTTAAATCAGTGTAACCCTCTTGACTTAACTAGCTTTCAGCTTGACCCAGCAGAAACAGAAATGATGCAGGCTTTTTATGTTCAATGAAAACCCAGAAGTGAAGCTGACCAGCAAAAGAGAGCAATCAATTTCTCCAAAATTCTTGCCTAAGATAAGAAAAAGGCAAAACAAAAAAGAACCCTCAGATGCAATTTTGCCCATGCAAAGCTATAGACCCAAGTCCCCCCATGTCCTTAGCTAAATTCTCAGTGGCTCCTGGGAGATGTCTGTGATAGCCTTTCCTCACCCATGGGGACATTTCAAAATAAATACTGCCTACATAAATAAAGGCCAAACTCTGCTTCACTTGCTCATGATAGAATTGTCACTTGTTTCCCCATACTAGTAAGGTAAGCCTTTTTGGCCTCATGTCATCAGCTTGGAAGGCAGTGTATTTTGTACATTGACGTTCTCGTCAGTATTACTTTGAGAGGTAGAACATATCTCTTTCGAAATTACCCATATAGGAAAATATAAAATAAAAAAAAAAAATGTACAACTAACATTAGAGGAAAAGACAGCCAGACTTAGTAAAATTAATAAATAAACCTTCAAACCATTGTACACAGTTCTCACTGATGCTTTGGTCAGCACTACGAACCATCACAAACCGAATAAAGCAATTTCTGGCAGTTTTGAACAGCAATACAAGTCCAAAGCTTGCTTACAATTTATGTAAAAAGTCAAACTGAACCATCAAAGCACATGACTACATTTTTAACCAAGCCTGGAATACACTATTCTAACTGCATGAACTGTTTCTCCCCACTTATCATGGCCATCATCAAGACTCGATATTTGGCTGCTCTGCAGTACTTTGTAGTGTTTCCAGAGGAAAATGCATATTATGATACAGATGCAGCTACCATACATGTGAGTCTATCTGCTTGCTGCCAACATAACATACTTGTTAAATATTGCATTAGTATTTAGCTGAGACATAAACAAGCCCATATTCAGCAAGTGCCTAGCTTTGAATATTTGAATAAGTGCTTACTAATGTCCTTAACGTTAGACAGGTGTTTAAGTACTAAGCTGAATCAGGGCCAAAGTCAGAATAAGTGTTGACATGGTATAATATAAAGGCTTAATATTGAATGAATAATGAGGCCAACACAAAGATCATTCACTTGAATTTCACTGTCACTAAGCTCCACCCAAATGCATAATTCCTGGAGATACGTGATCTAATGGAACTCTAAGGTCAAGCAGAATGATCGTTCCCATCTATTTCAATGTAAAACCAAAATTATTGGTTTGTGAATACAAAAGTTCTCTCAAGAGTAAAGCTATTTGAGACAGACTTGTCTACATATACAACAATGACTTAAATGTTTATCTAAAAATCTGAACAAAAAAATGACCTATGGCCCTGACAGATGTGTGATAAGAAATGTAGAAGAATTAATAAAATCCTACACAACACTTAATTTAGATCTGCAAATGACTTGATAAAATCTGGCCATCTTTCCAGTGCATCTATCTCGCTTCTCAGATGACTTGATTACAAAAAAGCAAGGAAAAATCACTCTTCAAAGAAAAATTAATAGCTGATAGAGGCACCTGAGCTCTGACTATTCTCAATGTCCATGGTATTTGTGAGACGTGTTGTAATATTAACACTCTTTAGGTTTAACTACTCACATGTGGCTGAAACGTTAGAAGTCTATGTTTGAATCACACAAAGACCAAGTTTTGATGCAATAGATATTCCTACCAGTGTGTGGCTTACATTATGGTCTGGGGAGTCTGCCATCACATAATGTGTCACTTCCTATAAAATAAAATCTGGGAATTATTGAAGCCATTGTCATTTCATATAACAAAAATATCAATGTTAAATGTGCCTTTAAAACATTTATCAGTCACGTGTGTCAAGAAGCAAGAGATAAGGAATATTTCATGTGAGTAAAATGTGGATAAGATAACTTGACAAGAACATGTATTCACTTAAGAACGGGATATGTCCCTCTTGGCATGGACATCATACTGTGCAGAGTCTCCAAGAATTTAATTAGAGCTGTAATATAGTAATTAACTACTGTATATTGAAACCTTTTGTAATTTTTTTTTTCAATAGGGGGTGGAGAAAGAGAAATTATCATGCTGGAAAAAAAACAATGGCACAAGAAAACAAAAGCTACTGTAAATCCACAGGCATTAAAAGGTGTGTGGTGGGTTTTGTCAACTCTTTCTTCGACCACTGACCTCATGTTAGACCCAACTACTTATGACACCTACTCTGAGCTACATAAATGATGCAATAAAGTCTGATTTATTTTTGATAGCTCTCTAGAAATAATTCCACTTCTTTAAATAAAATATCATTGCTGTTTCATAAATTCTCCCAGTCTATGAATAGGTATCTTCTACAACTTCTCAATCATAAGTATTTCTGGTTCTATGCAGAAAATAAAAACAATTCCAAACCTGGGAATTCTGAACACAAAAAAACAGACACTTGAAAGCACTGACAACACTTCCTTTTATAATGTACATGTCTCTTAGGGCTTTGTTTGGCTTCCACAAACACCAATACAGAGTCTTGTGGAGATTTTTTAAATAATCTAGACCAAGTCAGGGTGAGCCTAACCTTAGCCTAACCTGAGATCCCTTTTCTCCTTTTCTCATGCCAAAAGCAGGGCCAAGCACAGGAGAAAGGGAGAAACTGTTCAACCACACATTGCATATGCTCCCACAGGCACAGTTACTGATGCAGGGGAGAGGACAGGACTGACTTGACCAAGTGATAGGCCTATTAATCATCTCCTCCCCTGTGAATCTGCAAGTCCACACTGACTCCTGGAGATATTTAGGTTCAGCTCTGATTCCCCAAACAACCAGCAAATCCTTAATCTGGTTCTTTTCTCAGAACTCTTCAAAATTTCACGTTTATGAAAACAGTATCAGGATTCAATGGGTAACACACTGGACCCGGAGTAAAAATATACACATGTATTACTCCAGCTTGATTCTTGTTTGGGTGGGTGATCTTGACCACTTCTGTTGTCATCTCTCCACCCATAAAATAGGAATAATAGTAACTTAACTCTTTGACAAAGTATTTTGAAATTTGTGAGTAAAAAGCACTATGAAACAGATGAATTTCATAATTATGTGTTATTACAGTCAAAGTAGAATTTGGCAAAAATAAAGAGAATATAAAAGCATCCAGGCTCTGATTTATTGTTACTTAGTTCCTGCAGGTAGTCTTTCAGACTACCTTTGCCTTTTCCAGTCAGATGTATGAAGCATAAATTCAACATTACAGGGAACGAATGTTAATATGTTCAGGATAAATGCATCTGTGAAGCTTTTGGACACATGAAGGTGAGACACACTTAACACAGCACAATTGTTTTCCAAGTGTCAGCTGAGCCATGACTTTCTGTGTGGATGCTTTTATACTGTTGCAACTGCCTTTGAAAATGTTTTAAACTGTGATAGCTCAATCACTTAGAAAAAGTGGCTCCTGCCTGAGTTTTCAAAGCCAGAATCCTCATTGACTGTGGAGTCTTAATTCCTAATTCGTCTCCTGGGATGGACGTGCTTCAGCCATTACCTGTACTTTGAAAAGACAGACTTTTTGTTGGTTGGTAAAGCAAGGGCAGAGTTAAAACAAAAATCCCACCCAGCCTCCCCATGTTTCTTCCCATGACTCTTCTCACATTTGTGTGAGACTGGATTTCACAGGGTCAGAAAAGAAAGCAGCCATCAGCAGGGGGAATGACATTCACTGCCACTGCATAGCGAACGTGAGGCCTGCTCAAAGGCCACAGAGCAGTACAAGGGACCCCCCGGTGCTCCCTCAAACAGCTCTTCCAACCAGCAGGAGCCCCAAGGGGGAAGGATGAAAGCCCGCAGGGACAGGCTCTCCGAGAGAAGTTGGAGAAGACATTTGCAGCCTGAGTATCAGCATCACCAGCTACACCTTGACTGGCAAACACATGCCAGGGCCTGTTCTTTGGCACAACGTGGCTTGCAGCTCTACAGCTTGATGTTCCTTCCTCCTCCTACACAGGACAGACTCAGCCATGATGCCTCACAGGACGTCTCTGCTTGCTGTTCCCCAAATGAGGCCCAGAACTTGGCTGGGACAGTGGCCGCTGCCATGGACCGCAGCCAGGCCAGAGCACACACCAACAACCACCACAAACCACAGCCCGTTAGTGCCGACCCCCTGCCCTCGTCCTGCCCACATTGTTAGTACGGGCCCGGGCTACTTCAGCTTTATTTAACAAAACAGGCCTTAAAACCAAATGGCACAACGCTGCTCACTCCCATACTGAACACCCAAACTGCCGACTGGGAATTATGCCTGGCCTGTGGTAACTCCTAAACTGTCTCTTGAGCTCTGCTGGTGTAAAGGCTGTTTGGCCTGGGCTAAAACCATGCCACCGTGCCTTGTTCCCACAAGGTGAAAGCACGGACAACAGTGTGCAGGAGCCCGGGGTCTCATCTCAGACCACGGGGTAGGGAGGGCATCACCCCTATGAACCTTCCTTCCTGAATCCTCATCGCTCAGTCCCTCAGTGCCTCAGTCCCCTCTCTCCATCTCACCCTCAAAGGTTAACAAATTGCATTTACTGAGCCCTCCCGAGGGCCCTGCAGCTTCATGTGCAGGGACTGGGAAGGGGCAGGGCGTGCAGAGGTTCCTGGAGAAACCTCTTCTCCCCACACCACTGGCTGGCCACCCTTCATTAGAGGGCATCACTACAGGAGCCAAACCTCACCCAAATCAAGACTTTGGGACTTCCCTACCCCCTTCCTGGTCCTCTGGAGGACCATGAGGATCTCCCATCCTTAAAGGTTAGCATGCCAGGTAGCTCAAGTCACACCTCCAGCCCTCTCCCAGGTCTCTGTTGTAGACCCTCACTTAACGCACTGGCACAGTCCCGCCTCCCCACACCACCGCCTGCCCTCCTCCCGCTCCTATAATCCAGCTGTTTTCCACCTCGGAAAAAAACCCAAACAAAACCTCCTCCTATTATATACAAAATGGGACGTACAGGAAGGTAATCTACTTCTGATTTCCTTCTCCAGGGATCAGGACCAGGGCCATTCCCTCACCTTTACATCAAAAGCTAATCCTCCCACCTCCTCCTCGTAGACATGCAAGTTCTCCAGCCTTTTCCTCATTACATAAGGCAGATGCATAATCCTTCTCCTCCCACAGAGCATCTCAAGAAACACAATCCTCCTCCTCCCCCTCAATCATGCCAAGTCTAATCCCAACATTTCTGACATTACCTACTAAATAGCCATCAGTATGGTGAAAACAAATATAAGGAAGCTCAAACTCTGCACATGGCTTAAAAGCACATCCTCACAACTGATTATTTCAGTAGCCTTCGTGTTCTGCTTCATACATGCAACTGAAAATTATCTTTCTATACAAATTCAGTCTTCTTCTTTTTCTACCTTTTTTTTTTCTTTTTTTTTTTTTTTTTTTTGAGTGAGAGATGAGGGGGAGACACGGTGTTCTTTTTTTAGTGAATAGAGGATTTTGTTTTGTTTTGTCAGTGCCATTTTATGGCCATATTTTACAGACAAGTTCATGGTAAGTTCAGAGGAAAGGAATTTTCAAAGAAAATTAGCACAAAGCATTGTGGGGAATGATTCAGAAAGTTGACAAAATTATGATTAACAATGAAAAAAATAAATAATTAAGTGTGCTGAAACACCACATCAGTATTTATCCCATTGTTAACTTTTATTAGTGAAAATGCTTTATTGTCTGCCGTTTCAGAAAGAGATCTTAACCTAGGACTACAGAAGCAGAAGGCTGCATATATAAAGGTTTTGAAACATATTTTTATATATATAGAAAAGAAAGAAAATGGTAAATATGTCTGTATGAGATAAGGCTTTCAGAACAAAATATAATACATGGAAATCCTTTCTTGAAGTGCTTTGTGGTCTTAAGGAGGTAGGAAACTTGAACCAGTAGTTACAGTAAACATAAGCCTAAATAAGGTGTGAAAAATTGTGGCATAGGCAGAAACAAAAACTCTGAGGAAAGCGGATAAAAGAAGAGAGAGAAGTGATGTCTTACATGCACATGGCCAATCTCTTTACAGTTACTTTAAAATCAATTTAAGAACTCTTGTTGCAAATAAACAGAGAAGGCCTATGCCCAGCATTTAGGAAAAGTAGTAAGAAAATTAAGAATAAGTAGAGAGCTGGGCACTCAGAACTCCTAGCTCTAATTCCAGTCTGCCTGTGTCAAATTGGCTAAGCTGTACAGTCCCTTAGACCAGTTCCCTCATGGCTAATGGGGTGATAGTATTTTCCTCTCAAGCGTGCTATCAAGATGAATTAACTAAATTATATTAACCAAGGCTACTTCACTGTCCTCCTGCAAATCTTCTGTCAAGGCTCCTTCCTTGTCTTGATGTCTACAAAGGATATCTTGACTGCTGGGCAGCTGGTGTATTAAGATATCCACCTATTAGAAGCATGTCTACATTAGCAAGCAATTTGGTGAAACAGAGGCAGGGTACTAGTTCATAGCAGTTGATACTGGGGCACCTACGTCTATATTATCTGAGGCTCAGGTTTACTATTGACTAGATTCAGCCTTGTCCTCTGTCCTGAATCTTGCATGTAGTTCACATTTGTTCCAAGGGACCAACCATTGGTTTAGATCCTTGTATTTCCATCAGTGCTCAGAGCGTCTGTGGTGTGTTTCTGGAAGGAACTTCTGCTTTATTTTCCTCCAGAGGAATTTAGTTCAACACAAATCAAAACCATTCTTCAAACCAAGCTGACACATGCTAAGTAAAAAAGACCATGGAGATTTTCTTCAAAAACACACTGGTGCTCCAAACCAAAATGCTGAGAGGTATAACCAATGCTGATGACTATAATTTTTTTTATGCACTCCCTCTATCTTTTTATCCATATCCTGGTTTGTTGGTGGTGGTGGTGTTTTTTTTTCATCTTCAAGGTATGTTAAAGTTTTACACCATGTAAGGTTTTGTTGGTGAAGGCACTCTATGAAGACGGCTCCTGGCGGCAGTTTACATGGACTCACAAGCAGCTGCAATGGCACAAGCAAAAGTGCAAGTAATTGAGGTGCAAAGGCAGAAAGAAACATCTGGTGCTAGATATTTCAAACCAGCTTCCCCACTGTAATGTGAATTGGTCTAAGACAGTAAATTTTTGGGATAATCACAGTAAGGTCTTACTCCATTATATGGTTCCTATCACAGTATCTTTATTCATACAGGGACACTATGTTGAAGAATTATTTGGCTCAGTGTCCGTACTATAAAAATAATTTTCTCAACAATAATGTATTTAAATATTGGTGTTAATAATTTGAGGGTTTTTTTTTTTTTTTTTGCTGGTATGTTCTATCTTCCAACTTATCCATCTGAAAGGACCTTTTACCTATTGATACAAACCCTGATGCAGGGTTTATCCTATCTGTTGAAGGGAGAGATAACATCTAGAGCTGTTTAGAGTACTCTTAGCTATGTTCTATTTTGTATATCAAACAATTACTTGGAGAGTGACTGTACAAAAGACAGTTGATAGAAACAGTGTTGAGAGTGTTTATTGAGTACAGAAAAAAGTATAACATCTTGATAGAGGCTAAACAATATTTTCAGTAGGAAGACTTCCATTGTGTTGTTACTGTGTTTTTAACTGCAAGAGGTGGAGACTTCTATTCTTGTGGAGAAATCTGTCAGGAATCACCAATGAGGAGTACGTTCAAAAAGGTTACTTCAAGCACCAGGAAGCTAATTGTCTTTGGTTACTCACAACTGGTAAAGAGATAAAAGCTTATTAAAGGAATAATTCAGAGCACCCAAGCTAAATACTCTGTCTGAACCACCTTCTACCCACATCCTTCCTGACTGAGAGAACAGATGAAAGCTAGCGTTAAGTTAGCCTATCTGAATAACCCGTTTGGGAACAGCATTCATATATACTTTACCTCTTAAATCAGAGGGTTTAAAATACAATATTTTATTTTGAACTGCAAGTGCTTCTATTTTGCCAGCCAAATCCCCCGGAAAAATTCACAAATTTTAACATTTCATTTGGGCTTGCCATTAAAATTCTTCAGTACCCCTAAAGTAAAGTGTTTCAGCTTTGAGACGTATTGAATTGGATCCACTCGCAGAATAATATGATTCTTTTAATTGATATTCTTGTGGACTCCTGCTATCAGTTAAGGTCTTCATATATACCCTTTCAGCTAAAGGTAAATCAGCATTGCCCCGAAGTTACTACAACCAGATTTCAGTGCTACTTTTCTGTTATTACCTTGTAGTTAGTCCCTGTGGACAGGTATCCACACAACAAATTTATGGTTAAATACCATAATTTCTTATTCTAACACCTTAAAAATGTTCTAATGCCCTAGACAAATACTGTTCTAATACTTTATACCTTAAAGGTAGGTATAAACAACAGTAAAATTTTAGAGATACTCATGATGTGAGTACTGTGCAAAAATTCAAGATGTAGCTGAATACTGCACAGTGCAAATTGGAGAGGGAGCATCACAGGGAGTATTCAGCCATGGCTGCATGGCGTCCTGTACAAGCTGATGAGGCCATGTACCAAGAAACATTCACCTATCACCAAATCCTACCAACAGTGGCCCGCAGGAACATCAAGAATTCACGCAGTGCTTCCCTCTCTCCTAAGTTAGACCAAATCTATCTACACCATTCTAATTGATGAAGAGATGCTTCTGGTCCAGATCTGCCTCTGCATGTTCTTATTTTGTGCTCTTTAACACAAGTCACAACCCACTGCAGAGTCTTTGTGGCCATCGTGGTGCTAAGCCCGAGTCTGCCTTCAGTCATACCAAGTCAAAAGATGAGTGGCTCTGCACTAACGGGGATCACTGGGCAAACGCAGTGATAAACAGACAGCAATACAATGCCTTTAATTCTTGGAAATATTATTTTTTATTTTGTTTCATTTTTTGTATTGAGTTCTTTTTGTAAATAAGAATAAATTATCATATTTAAAGTGGATATGAAATTAACCACTATTAATCTCCTAGGTATCCAAGTAGTCTTAACAAGCAAAGGCATTTAAAAAAGTAGTCTTTTACTTCCATGTTTCTAATCATTACTGTCTTTCTGCTTCTAAAATCAAACCAGTTTTGCTAATCATTTCTTGGGTTCTCAGAAGGAAATATTTGAAGAGACCAAAATCCTTGTGTGACCCAGAAACATCCCTATTTTCCAAAAATATAACGACATGCTAACCTATTAATGCAAACCTGATGCTTTACATCCTTTCCACTAAATTACACCCAAAAATTCCATCGTGGCAATCTCACTGAACATGTTGCTAAACTTCCTTTATTTAGAGACATTCACAATAATTACATTTTCAAGTAATTAAGTATTAAATAATAATCTCACTATCCTTTTTTTTTAATCAGCTTGGTTTTGCTACTTAAAATAGTTATTGGCTCTTCAGGGCATGGTTTTTTTTCAACTTATATTTACCTTAAGTAATATAAGGTCGAGCTGACTTCCATGTCTTCTGTGAGACTCCCAGCATGATACTGATTTGCTAAATGTAAGAATTGAAAAATATGGCCTTAGATGTCCAGCTATGTACTTCTCTCACAATGTATCCAACTTTCCCTCCTTTGAATTAAGGTTAGAGCTGAGCTTTTAATGCATGGCCTTGGCTTGATTTATGAGTACATTTAAGGAATGTGAGGTCACTCAAGCTAGCAAACCAGCTGGCCTCCATGCAACAGAGCAAAACAAAAACTTTAGGCAAAAAATCTCACTGTACTTGCTTCAAAGAATGTATAAAGTCTTTTAAATTTTATTTAAAAACATAAATAAAGCTATATTGTCATTTTAAAAAATGCGGACCTATTTTAAGCAGGAGACAGAGATACACCAGAGGAATTTTTTTTTTTTTTTTCCCCCGGTTCTGACCTCATAAAGCAGTACCTACAGTCAGGGCTACTTTATTTTTACCAGTCTGAAAATGAACATCTCAGGAAAAGAGACTCCCTTTAAATTAAAAATTAATAAAACAATTATGTAATATAACATGCCATTTGGAATGGAGGACAAAAAGTCTTTCCATAAAGCTAAAACAATACACCAAGTTTTTAATGCTGCTGTCTGTGAGGCTTTAGTTAGGTGAATGTTGTATGGAGACTTAAGAGTAAGTGCATGCAGTGCACAAACTCCAACACATCATTTTACTGGCAGTTTGGGAAAAATCAGGGTTAACCTAAAAAGACCATGGGGCAGACTAGAGGAAGTCAATGTTTCTGGGCTCCTTCTGCACTCAGTGAAGAAAAATAGACGTGGTATGAAGGGAACATCAGTTTTCCACCTTCTTCAATTTACAGATACTTAAAGTATTCCAGTGAAGTGCAGAAACCTTACAGTAAATTTGCCTTAGTTTTTGCAATACCCTCCTAAGACAACAGTCAGAGTCTGCCAGTTTCCTGATAAATCAGCCATACTTGGTCAGCCCCTCTGGAGCTATACATTGCAATTCAGGGAGATGGTAGAAAAGGTCTAGACAACCATGTTTCTCCAGGGACAAAGCACTGCAAAGATACATATGTATTTACACAGACCTAGTGTTGTCAAATATTGTGATTTTATCATGAGATTCATAGCAGGCATTTCTCTTAAAGATCTGCTCTGCTTATTGGAGAATATAATCTCCAATTTAACAAAGAAATGGAGCTACTAGCTCTGATGCTTAAAAAAACCCGCCCTTGAAAGTGTGAACCCTGACAAATCGAAAGCAAGAAAAACAGAGAGGGTTTTGCAGTTTTTTATCTTGCAATTTCTAAATGATTTTGTGGCCTGCTTCAACTGGCAATATTCACACAGATGGGTTAAATGTCATTTTGCACTAGGGATTAACTTCCCTAAAATCTGTTCTCAAAGCCTTGTCACTCACCTGAGTAATTCTACTGGTTTTAAATAGGCCTCCATAAGTGACCAGACTAGTCTACTTCTGCATGCTGCTGAGCGTTACGTAGGAGGTGCTGATACTCCCACATCCCTTTAAAAAGAAGATTAGGCACTAAGATAAGTGAAAACTTCTGTTCAAATTGGCTCAAATCCTTCTCCTATTTAAATTGGTGGCAGAACTCCCACTTACTTCAAAGGTCCAGTACAGGCACACTGTATTAATTAGGACAGTACAAAAACTCTCATTACAAAACCGAAGCATGTGACACTCACCTGATTTAAAACAAAACAAAAAAAATCACGGTCTCAGATTTGCATCTCTGTGAACACTGGGCACTACAAACTTCAGTGCAGAAGTCCCACGGAATTCAGATTTTGAACCGAAAATATGTAATAATGAGATACTTTTATTCAATACTCATTTGTTATAAGCTTGAAAGTAGGACCCTTTTACGGCAGGTCCAAATTTACTGGAATTCATGTAAATGAGAATAAAACTTGGACAAACAACAGGTCATACTTGCCACAGCTCTACTTACAATGAAGAGGGCTGGGGCTTCTTAATTTTAAAGAAACTCCAGTCTTCACACCGCTCTCTGCAATTCAGCATACTCCTTCATGGAGCAGCTCCTTCAGCGCTAAAAGGAAAGAGCCACCTTAGCGCGATGCTGGCTATAAATCTAACGTTGCCACATCAGGCTCCTCTCACAGCAAAGCCCCAAAATGGACCATGTATACTTCGTTTAGTTTACCCTCCCGGATCATCCCCACTCCCTCCTAGAAGATGGTTATGTCAGGCTGGTTTGTCTGAAAATAGCCTCTCTGCTACATCAATTAAATCTGAGAACTGCACTTCACAGCACAGAGGTAATGCCTGCTCAGTCCTAACGGTGCAGGGGCTGAGGACCGACTTCTGCTCCTCAGACCAAGCAGCGACACATTTGCTCCACATCAAATTCAGCCTTTTTTTGAAGCATTGGGGGAGCAAGCAGGCTAATGTCAGGCTGAATATTTTTAATATTTATAATGAATAAAATTATATGCTTGGAATGCAACCTTCAGCATAACAGCATTAAAAACTAAATTTTTATTTGGATTATATTCATGGTAATAACAACTACTGTAGGGGTTTTTTTGTGACATAGGTTAAAAAGTCTGTAACCTCTAATTTGACAGGAACTCTATTATCACTTTCTGGAAAATTAGACAAGATAGAATATTAAGACATCCAAAAACTGACACAAATAGAAAACTAGGTCTCTCACTTGCTCCTCTTTCTTTAAACAAGGAAGATGATTATATGCTGTTTGACATTCCATTTTCAGGGCAACTGAAGAGATGCCGGGAGTCACACTTCATTTATTCTTCCAAATGCCACCACTGAAAAAAAAATGTGTTGGTATTTGAAGGCACCATACTCCCACAAACAGGGGCCAGAATTAACCTTGTCTTCCTGATGGTTTCATTTGTGAAGTCACTCAGTTTAGTTTCTCAAGACAAAATTAAAAATACCCTCACGGCTGAGTGTAAGCACTTTAAGCACACACACTACATGGTGGGCCAAAACTCCCCAGGGTGTAGCCTCACTGAACTCATTGTATTAGACAAGTCAAGGGGAAATATGTTCTTGTAGAGATTTCCAGCCTCAAGATATCTGGATTTGCTTAAGGTTAGCATCTGAACTTTTACATAACTATTCAGACTGAACCTCAAGAAATTTTGAGGTTCACAACCAGCTCTGAAACTAAGAGTGAAATAAATTACTTTAACAACTCTTTCATGATTCCCAGTAAGTTGTTTTGCATTTCAGCATGAATAAAACAATGTTGTTTTATATCTTGTCATACCAGTGAACAAAGGCATAATGTTGCACACATTT
Organism: Pterocles gutturalis; assembly: GCF_000699245.1. Lineage (NCBI taxonomy): Eukaryota > Metazoa > Chordata > Aves > Pterocliformes > Pteroclidae > Pterocles > Pterocles gutturalis. Next base: position 82,282 of record NW_010126691.1, read on the forward strand.
CCTTAAACAAACAAACAAACAAACAACTCCTCCATGTTTTCTGCTGGAATTTTATCAATCCAAAATAAGAAAAAAGAAAATACAATTTTTTTAAATCTACTCAAAGCTGACACAAAAAATTAGAGTCATTAGTGAGTTTTTAGTCTGTTCTTACTCAGGCAAAAGTCCCATTGAAATGAAGCCAACATTACTTCAAAATCTGAATACTGTTTCATTCAGCTTTTCAGCACCAGGATGAAGCTTTAGTTACAACCATCTGTCATGGGTATAATCTCATAGCACTGATACCCATTTCTCTTAAATATAACCTTTCTTCATAAACTCTTTATCTGCCTCTGGGGTATATACAAATAAAAAAACAGTATTTTCACTATTATTGTACATGAACAGTAACAGCACCTAGCACTGTAATAAAACCTCATCCCAGATAGCTCAGCTAGGCAGAAACACAGTATCTTGAAGACAGAGATTAAGACTGTTTTGGCACATCTTGAAAGAACGTATGAACCAAAGGGATGGTGGAGAAGGAGACAATATTTTATTTTAGGATCTCAACACATTGGGAGGTTTCTCAAATGGCAGTTTCCTCCACTACCACTAAAAAACCACTATACATGCATTATTGACTGTTAATAAGATGAAGTTTACAATGGGCTTTCAATAGGAAAATTATAGAGGACATGGAAAAATATCATTATAATTGTCTCCAATAATAAAACATAATCATCCCTGAGAGCCTGCATTCCTTAGTACCCAAATATTCCACACTGGCCTTGCTAATGTGTGACAAGGCTCAAAACTCTGGACAAAACAGAGAAATAGGGGTTCACGACAACTGAAATGAGGAAACAGCACAGTCTACTGGTTAAGGCATTGAACTGGGTATCACGCCACGTGGAGCTGCATTTCTAACTCGGCTACTGAGACATTTCTTTTCTTCGGGCCAAGCACGCAGTCAGTCGGTCCCAGCTGAAGACGATACAAATGCTTGCACAGTTCAAGGTGCAGGCAGAGACACTTCCTTGCACTCTGACCTGTCTGACTGGAATCCATCCTGGTCCATACAGCCACCTTAGCATGATGATGCTCCGTCCACCTGCAGTTCTGGGATACATTAACTTAGCTTCTTGACTTCCAAACTAGTCTGACCATTGCCTTTCCTGCAGACATGCTCCCTACTGAAAAATAACAGGTCAAGGTCATACCAGAAATTCCAAGTCGTGTTATATAAAGCCTTATATCAATCAGTAGTTTTTATTTTCACACATAAAACCTTAAATAATGTATACCTCTTTCAATGTACCAAAGCCTGAAAGTCATCACCAACTGCCCAAAACAAAAAGCAGGAGACAGTTGTTCAGAGGAAAGAAGACTCCTGACTTCCGACATGTCTAAGATTTTTGACTCAAAACAGATTTTTTACATCAGAGTCATGATTTTTGAAGACCTGGAATGACTATGCTGTTAATAAAACATTTTTTCAATCATAAAGGTCTGCTTTTCATCTTCAGTGACAACACAATACTAAGTAGCAGATCTTTTCTGGTTGGTTTGGTTTTTTTGCAAGGAATATAATTTAAAAACAGTCCAGATACGTCCAACTCCTAAAGACAAGCAGTTAGCAAAGAAACAAATCGTGTACACAGTGCTTCAGTTTTAAAATTCCATACTAGGCATTATACACTTCTTGAGGATTCTGGGAACTGTAGTCTCCTAGCTTACTCATCTCTTAAAACGTAAGAAATTTAAGAGAAACCATCCAGATATTTCTATTGGTAGAAATGAGGTAAATATTGCCCCCCAAAAATATCTCCATTACTGAAGGGAAAAAAACCAAGCAAGCCTATTCCTCTAGCGTAAACAGATTATTCCCTTGCTTAAAGTGATGAAGCTGTCTCTCCCTGTTGCACAAATATATAAAACCATATATCTCATCTATTTGCCAGGATACTGGGTAATGTCTCCAGGGCTGACTATCAGTTGGTTTAATTGTAAGACAGTTTTACGTTAGGCATAGGAGAAGGGAATTTGGTAAGCACCGTGAAGAGGGCTGGAGAAGAAAATAGGTCAGATAGCTTACAAACATGCCAGAAACAGAGACTAATAGTGCTACTTTTTATTCTATAATAAAATTAATGTTGCCCCAGCAGCATGCTATTTGGTACATCCATCTAATTTATTAAACAAACAAGGAGGCAAAGGATTTGCTGAAGATAGTACTCCTGTGTATTTGTGAACTAGTTTCTCGTAATTAACAAAATTGATGATAAATATAATTTTGTTTTTATTTTCTCTTTGTTTTCACACACAAACATGCAATATTATATATCAACTAGAATAAAATCTGCTAAACTGGTTACAAAACTACTACTCTATCATTTCTTCGTATGTTTAGTAACAGCATTTTCCCTTTTGCTGGTTCCTTCACGTAGTAAAAAGAAAGGGCAAAACAGGAGGAGATATAGACAATTTCAGCCATCAGAATTTTATATTAAAACCCACAATGTGCCCACAGCCCAGGCTGCATGTTCACACACAGCAAAGCAAATGGTGCAAAAAAACATGAAAGGGGAGAAAACACTGGACAACTCTGAACAAAAGCAATCTCGAGTACAAAGACTTGAGATCTTTTTAAGATCTTTGCAAGCAGAGAGGAAAATAGGTGCTGCAAAATGGGGGCAAAGTGAAAAAGGTTCTTTATAAACATGGACTCAAAGCCTTCAGACATTAAAGCCTCTCAGAATAACACTATAAACTCCCCCAAATCTCATGTCTCTAAATGCTTAAATTAATTTTTCTGTTGTCACTGGGAATTAAGTTTACTTAGTTAATCAAATCTGTCCAATTCTCTGCAATAATTTGCAGCCTGTAGTACAGTTTGTGGAAGCATCTCTGCAGAACAAGGCCTTTGGAACTATGTTTATAGAAGAAGACAGAGGTAAACAGCCCTACTGCAGCAGGGAGAGTCCTGCAGAGAGGAAACCCAACAAAAGATGCATTATGCTATTAACAATAAGAAAACAGCTCTATTATTTCCTCTTATTTTTAATATTTGTATTGGCTTAGCACCCAAAAACCCCAGTAAATCCTCCTGCATCTCAAAATCTAAATGGACTTTACAGACCAAATTAAGAGGCTACAGGTAAAACATTTTTTCTCTAAAAACACTATTTCTGGCATTTGAAAAATTTTCTTTTCACTGCTTTGCCTCACAGGCAGAGTGGACAATTGTGTTCATTTTAAGATTCCCGAATTTATCATATATGCTGCAATGACAGCATACTCACATGATGACGGCAGCCAAGCTATCACTGCTGATTCATATCTGCATGAAACTCACTCTTCAGTTCATAAAAATTCTTCTTATCTTTTTGCTAAGTTTGAGGTCTGCTAGAATCTAAAACCTCAAAGTGAAAAACTAACAGCATGTATCTATTCTGGGGCTGAGCTGGAAGAAAAAACTGAGCTCCACAGCTTTCCCCCAAAACAGTAACACATTCAGTTTTATTTATAACTCTCACCTATTTTGGAAATTTTTGTGAACCTGGCCTGACATTCAAATTGGTAATTCAGCTTAAAACTAGAGGAGACTCCTCTCCTCTTATGCTGCCATACAAATGCTTTGAGAAGGCTAAAACAAAACAAAGATATTAATAGCATACCATGACATAAACACATGAATGTCACTAAGTAATTATTAAATTCTAAAGAGGAGAGAGAGGTAAATAGACAAAATCTACTATGAACTGTTTCTATTAAACAGCAAACAGGAAAAGTAAAAGATAAAGACAGTGTTTATATGTTGGAGATTATAAAAGGTTCTGAAAACTGCAGTATGACTTTGGCATGGGTGACTCAGGGTTGTGAACACTTTCAAGGAGGTCCCATGAGACCTTGGAGCTAACAATCCTCTTTCAAATCTGTCTACTGCTTCCTTTTAATCTTCCTTTTTTGTTGTTTTTGCTTGAGAGAAAACAACATGGAATGATGCTGTGGGAGAAATGCCAATACTCAGCTCCTGCTGAGAAGAAAAAAAAAAATGTGTTGGAGCTGGAGCTGCTGAATCCTGCTCACTTTGTGCAAAGGAATTAAAACAGCATCTCCCTTCACTGACTAAATAGGGCAAATTTGGTTTACCTGGGTGAGTGTCTTTCACCGATGGTGTAATGTAAATTTTCAAAATAAAATTATGTGGGTTTGAGGTAGAAAAGGATGTGTCAATTCAACTCCACTGCTGCCATGAGCAGCACCCAAGGGACATGGGAATTGCCTGTGCTAGGTGGTGAGCCACTCCACACCTGCCTTGGAAAGGAGATGCAGCAGCTCCTCCATGGAAGAGCATCTCAATTGCTCAGACTATGAGTCACAAGCTTTTGGTGACAGAAGGGGCAATTGGTTTTGCACCCAAAAGAAAAAAAAAAAAGCCCTAAGGAATTACCCAAATAAAACCGTTTTGTCTCATTTTCGAGCAAAGATTCGGGATACTCTAAAAATGGGATTTTCAGAATCTGGCTTTTAACTTTCTGCACCTGCTTCAGTTTTTTTTATATACAGTGTTTATAACTGAGGGGATGACACAGGAGCCATCTGAAGGAAGCTATTTTGTGTTCTCCTGTCTCTGTCACAGAGTGTGGCTGATAGTTCAGAAAGCTGGTATTCCTACCACATGGCAGAACTGCCAAGAAGAACAAGCACCAAATTCAATATTTAGTCTTTAACACTGTTTTCCTAAAAAGAACGACTTCATAAATCACCACAAAAATTATCAATACGAACACTGATCATTTACAAACTCCAAGGGCCTCAAATTGCTTTTGCATAGGAAACCAAACACCATGACACATATTAAAGAACTAAAACCTAAAGCACTCAGAGAAGTCAAGCCTTTTCTCTTCATCTGATGTTTTATCCACAGTCCCACACTTTCTTTATCTATCTCCAAATACTGACTCCAAGTTGAAGTAATTTTGGGTTTTGGAGCTTTTGAAACACTACTGCAGAAGAACTCACCTTCTGTGGAAGTACTCTGAGAATATTAACATTATTCTCTTCAAAGGGAGAACTTATCACCTTTCTCTAGAACTTTCAAAACAATGGAAAGCAGAAAAAGTGATAGTAGTACCTTGTCAGAAACACACACACACACACACACACACAGACAAATGAGAGCTAACATTTTGTTTTACAAACCCAGGCCAAGACAACAGAGTACTTCCAAAGCCATGAGCATGATCCTGATTTTTGGAGCACCTCCACAGGCTGTTGTCTGGGCTCAAGCAATGACAAACTCCTCCTCCCCCTCCGAGGGCATGGTGACAATTTGCATGGCTAAGCAAAAGTATTCAACAGCTGCTGGATTTCACATCCAGCTTCTCCCTTTCACCCCCAGTCCCATGGCAAGGCCACAGCAAAGAAGCAAGCAGGTCAGACAGTATCATCCCACAGGCCACCAGCTGGACTGCTCTGAGTTATTCCAGCTTTAAGTTATTTTTTTTCATCTTACTCTTTGACGTAGGAAGTTGCTCCCTTCTCTCCCTCCTTTCCTTCTTTCTCCCCCCCAGTTATTCATTTAACTTTTTGGAGGCAAACAGAAAAGGGAGCCAGCATAGCCAGTGTTCATGTGCGGGCTGTGTCCCCCCTCTCCCTCCAGCCCACCGGTAGAGTAAAACTCAGATAATGGAGCTACAGCTCACAGCCCCGTGGCTTCCTCCCTCACCCAAATTTCCAATGAAGCTCTGAGCTTCAAGGCTGCCAAGGTCAAGTCGTACCCCTCCTTCATGATATACAGGGACACATGAGAAAGTATTTTCCCTCTGAAGCCCTTTCTCCGGTTCAACCCCTCTTCACTTGTGAACCGTGCTGTGGAAGTGAAGATGTGCATCCCCAGGTATTTGCACCCTTCCACGCCTGGCCCTGACCACCCGCGATGGGAAAATGTCTCTGTGAGAGGATGGCCCTGATATTAGATGCTGTGTGTCATAGAGAGCAAAAATAAGACAAAGAAATGAAATACATTCCCCCTTTCTCACATATGTGCGAGTTATTTCACCACGCCAGCCAATACACAGGCACCAGAACTGGAGTTTTCTTCACACTTGTTCAGTCCTCCTTTCCAAAAAGAAAGAAACTTAATTTGAAGCTCAGTTCAGTCAGGAAAGAAAAGCAGTCCTTCATCTGCAAAGTCTTTCAAGCTATATGTAGTACTTTGGGTTTTCAGTTTTTCCTTGCATCATTTACCCTGTGGCTGGACAAACATTTTCTCTCCCTTGACCTTTCCAGGCTTCTGCCTCACGAACCCACTTGCTCATACTCACACGCCTGCTTTAATGAGCCTTCCTTATATCCTTCCCTTCATACCAAGCTGTTTGAATATTTCTGATTCATTCATTTTTTAAATTTCCATCCAACTAAACAAACTTTGAAATCCAATGACAGAATTATTTTCAGCACTAGTAAGATCAAAACAGTTTCCCAATGTTTTCAAAATGAACATCTGATATATTAAAAAAAAAAAAAAACAAAAAAGTAACTATAAGACTCTTACCTTAAGTTTTGACCAAAACACACAGGAGAAATCTTAACTTCGATTATCACGCAATATGCAAATTTCAAGATGATATTTTAGCTGGCTTACAGCAAAAAGTCAGCTTGCTGGTAAGGCTTGTGTGCCTGCTATTGCAGAGATGTAGACAAAAGAGGCATCCTAGGTTCTGCAATACCTAAATGAACAGACCTAATTTATCTAAGTCCTTGACAGCCCACACAGTACAAAGCAGAGGTCTTAGGGCACCAAGAGGGGGAAGTCTTTATAAATACAGCATGACTTTTGTACCTTTGTATTAAGTAGATGGGCAGTATCACTTTCAAAGGTAGAATGCTTTTGACTGTTACTGAAACAGTTGTGTTTTTATCTTGTTTGCCATTAATAAAACTGCTTAAGTGATCTTTGCTTTTGCCTGGGTCTTCTTTGGAGCCTCCTTCCCCAAATGTGCTGCCATTCTGTGTTTTACACTTGTTGCATAATCAGCAAATACCAAACGAACTAGAAAGAGTCTGTCCAAAGGGGAACTCTCTGCACCCAGCTCACAGTAATTACCAGCCCGATGGAAGCCGTCAGGCAGTTATTATACACCCTGGGGATAACAGAGATTTTGAAAGAGATGGCCATCCTCCTTCCAATATGGTTGCTAGCATTGGAGGCTACATTCACTTTTATTTATCTGGGGGGAGCATATGTCAGGAAGAAAAAGAAATTCCCATTTTTTAAAGCACTACAAAATCGTATGAGGAAGCTGCAGGTTAGCAGAGCTTCAAACTGTTGCTGCATTAGTTTTGCTTTTACTGTGGAACACCATGGGGTAAAACCTTATTCTTCCTCTGAAAAAAACCCATCTGTATTGATATCAGAAAAGGGTGGGGGAAGAAAAATGACAGCCACTGGCCTGCCCTTTAACCTTTCTAACAGAGCTGGTGGCCGCAATGAAGCTTAATCAATGCAATGGAAGTGACATTTCGCAGTCAAATCAAATTAAATGGAAATGAAAGGAAAATCTGAGGTCCAACCTAAAGGCTGTTCCCTCTTGCACCGAGGTCATTGCCATGGCAACTAAATGCTACAAATGTGTAGAGTAAATCCTTAACAAATCTGTAGAAAGCATGTCCAATTGAATATGATAGTTCCTGTCACTGTACTTTGTACCTTTCAAAAGAAAGGGAGAGAATAAAACAAAGCGCATCTTACAGTCCCTGTAGCAGAAAAGAAGTTCTGGCAGAAACTACACGGCGTAGCGGCGTACTTGATCTTTCTCTTCTGCTTGGACACAGAGAAACTGAACAGCTTTTCTGTAAGACAGCAAGTAGGTAGCTATGGACAGAGACCATATTAAGTGGATTAGGGCATGGTGTATTACATTTTTCAGTCTTGCTTCAACTGGAGGGCTGGTGACTGCAAAAACTTCCTTGTATCATTGCAAATGCATTTAACCGCGGCTGAGAGCAATTCCTAGCTCTGATTGCCCACGGCTCCAATGATCCCACCCAGCTCCAGCACGTACCTCCCTCACCCTTCTGGCTTTTCCTGGGGTAAGAAGGCTGCTTTCTTAGAGGGCTTGGGACGGTGAAGGGCTGATCAGACCTGCTAAAATAATCAGAGATGCTCCCACCTCCATGCAGGCAGCCCTTCCTCTCTACAACCCCAAGGCTCCCCTTGCAATAGGGCTGAAGCGTGGTGGGAGCCCCAACAAAACCCAGCTGCCCCCCTGACCTACCCATGGCACAGGGGCTGCCGAGAAAAGGGACGCCATCAACCCATTTCACCCCCTGCGCACTCCGGCATCATGGGGGGCTCTCACCTCTATTCCCTCTGCATCAGCTCCGACCGACACATGGGCAAACACCCCACCTCTGAGTGCCCCTATAGAGAATTAAAGATAATTACCAATTCCTACCGCCACTCATGGAGGATATTTCACTCCTCAGCCTAACAGCTTCTGACAATGAAGGGCAATTTAAGAACCACATCAAAATACAACAGCCGCACGCTCACGCTCACTCTGCCAAGTGCCTATTGCATCTCTACATTTCCTCCTGTGTAAGCAAAGAGATGGGAAGGGGGGGAGGCACCAAGCAGGATGTGGGATTTTTCTTTTTCTTGTGAGATGTGGAAGACTTTACATACTGAGCTGTGACCTTCCCCAAACTTGTCATTTATCTGAGCTGCATAAGGTGGCAACCATTATCCTCTCCTTGAACACGGTGAAGTTTTGATTCAGCTGTAGTGATGCAGTCACTGTGCATTATGGAAGATCTCAAGAGATTGTATGCCCTGGGCCAGCACGAGCTGGGAGTATTGCAAATCTGATATGAGGTGACATTTTCTACTCAAATACATACAGCCGCAGGACATCACACACCTTCCTGCATGAATAGCAATACACACTAATGAACTAATTTCTGAGGGGAAATTGTTACTTCCCAAGTGGGTGGGGGAGGAGACTTCTCTGCCACTTCAACCAGAAGGGATTCTGGTTTTCTTGCAATCTTTTTCTGTATTTTCACCTTTCCCAAACAGTGCTACTTCACATAGTGATACACATCATCTTCAGAGAAGGCCATCGCGTTGGGACCTCTGTGTGACGCGTCCTACAATATGTACATGAAATCGCAGAGTGGCACAGTGGGCCATACGCTCCTCTGCAAAGGAACAACTCAGAGTATGCATATGCCCCATCGCACCCACAGGAGAACCTCCATAATATGTAAAGAAATAAATGTACTTTCACTTTATTTGGGTAAGTATTATATTCACTAAATACTGCTGGATATTCTACCTTAGAATAGCCATGGCCTCTTTTTTATCACAGACAACAGTGATATTTACAGATAATTTTACCCTTTATACACTGCTGTATGCTTGTGCTCGCTTGCTCACACTCCCACTGGTTGAAAACGTACTCAAAAAACTTGGCTGGCAGTCAGGGAAGATGCTCCTACTGAAAGCGTCAAAGGGACAATTCACTGTAAAATATACGTAAGCTCTGACTTGGAAACAAAACAGGCCAAAGAAAATTGCCTTTAAATTACTACAATTGTGGTCTTTCTTGAGCTTCTACTGAAAAATAAACTGAACAAATATTTCAGAGGACCAGGTAGACCAGGGAGGCAGTAAATTAATTTATGGAGAGCAGAAATACCAGTACAGAGTTGCAGGCACAAGCACTACTTGGTAAGACCAGCGTTTTAGCCACACAGGTAGTTTCTTGAACTTGTCAGTGGAAACCTCATGTATCTGTTAATATCAGCCCAAAATTTCAGAGGATTTATAATCTAGAAATCTAGGCACTAGCATTGCCTAGATATCTGTGAAATGCATCTGGGGTGGCAGTCAGGTGGACAACACCACCACATTTTATCACAGTATAATACAATATTTAACCCTTAGGTCTTTAATCTTGGCTTTGGGTTAAAGGAAATAAAACGGGTTTGACACAGTATGGAACGTTACAGAACAGATCCAGGCACAAAAAAGAGCAAGGAAACGTGAAAGGCACTAACTACACAAAGAGATTAAATGCTGGAAACAGACACCAGTATTTCTAACATATGAACACTACTTTTACTCAGTTGTTCTTACTAAAGAGAGAAGCAAAGTCCTGTAGGAACTAACAGCTAGTGATTGTCCTTCTAAGCACTTTAGAATGATACGTAAGAAAATCTTTTACTAAAATCTCACCATTTTTATATTATTCAGTATTAATAACAAACAAAACTTTATAAAAATTTTCTGAATTTTTACATAAATATCTGTGGGATCTTATGAAATATGCGTTGGTCTTGACCTCATAAATTAAAGGTGTGTTTCAAAAAGCAGAATCTGCAATGTGATGGGCAATGACAAGCAAATAAGGATTCTGAAACAATTTTAATGTATTTTTGCAACACTCTTTGATACATATTTTTTCATGGTATTTCTTTTATATTATTTTTGAGATCTAACAACTGGTTTTAATAAGTAACTGTTATTGCAAACATATAATTATACTAGGCCACAATCCAACAAAGCACTTAAGGGCACAGATTAAAGACACTGAAAACAATGGGATTATTTATGTGCTTAAGGTTAAGCATCTGCTGAAGGACTCAGAGGGATCAAAGCCCCATTTCTGTTACATCTACAGAAAAAATATTATGTATGTAATTAAACGTAAAATATATGTAAATTAACTAGCACATGAAAAATGGCACTTGCATAAATTTTTATACCCCTATACAATTTGTAGTAATAGAATATTCCAGTTAGCCAATATGAAGAACAATTGCTAATATCAGCCATTTCATCAAAAGGTGAACAGTTCCTGGAACTAAACAATTATCAAATAGCTTGCCATAAGAGACTTGCCTTCATAAACTATCTCCTGACTAAAATTAGTTCATGTTCTGAAGCTAAAAGGAGAAAATAAGGAGACAGAAAACACATCTCATTTACCTTCGGACTTCAATAATTCATGTAAAAAGCATGATTTGTTAACTTACACTTTTATAAAAAATCAATTTAGTTTTATTAATAAGATCCACAAGTTATTTGCAGTTAGTGCCTAATAAGCTTATTTTATCAAAAACACTTCCTTGTTTTTTTTTCATTGACCAATTCCTTGTTCTTGAATTAAGGGTGAAACAGACCAAAGTGCTTGGCTTCCATTCTCTCCAGAATTTATTTATTTTGTTTCACTGTATAGCATTACTTATTCTTCTGTTCACTATTAAAAAACCAGATCTACTCAAAAAACTTGCTAATAGTATTTCCACTGTAAATTGCTGCTTCATCTAGATTGAACATTTTCAATACATACACCAGGTTTTAAGATATTTCATTTTGAAAAACCTAGAAAAGACCTCTTGATAAGGTTGAAGATTTTCCATTTTAATCATTAGCCCTAAAAAGCTCTATTTGATATATAAAGAAAGACAAATTATAATCTGAAAATTTCTTTTCCCTGACACTTCTTTTGTATTTTATGGTGTTAAAACAGAAAAGGAAACCTTTATTTTATTTCAATACACTGTTGTGACAGATCAAAACAAAAAACTTTCTAAAAATGCTTCTCCACTGGAAATTTCAAATTTCTTTCATTTCTCTTTAATTTGTAAATTACAAGTGCAACAGTTACAAAAATATGAATCTATCAAAGCATTGCTAAGACTTGTAGTACTTTGGTTTTGTTGTCATATTCACTTTCTCCGGTCTTTTGGACTTTTTTTTCTCCTTGCCTTGAGTCTACACACACTGTTTATTTTGTGGAACAAGCAGAACACTATTATTACCTTAATCTTCCATAATAGCATATACATTTTCTTCAATATTTTTATATTAAATTGTCTATGGTTTAACATTGAAATATAACCACATAAAAAAGTATTAATTGTCTTATGTATTTAAATTAAACATGTCCTTGGAGAATTATAACCAAGAATTACACTCAGTGCAAGATTTTAAATTAAACCAAAACCCGTAAAATGGTCTGATCACACCTTCTTTTAATCAAATTTATGCCAGCTCACTGACTTTGCTTATGACTTGAATTCAATTTTGATTTTCTCTATGCAAATAAGGATTTCACTTGAATCCTTCAATAATGACCAACAGATAAAAAGGGAGAGAAACAATGATATACCTGAATAATAAGCTACTTTCAGAAATATTGGGTCAATTAGGCATTGTATCAGCGTACAGAAAAAGTTAACATCAAAATGGCTAGCTAAGGACACAGCGGAAACTTCAGTGATGGGGATTTGTACATTCAAAGGAAAGTAAATTCTGGAAACTACACTGCAGTTCCCAGCTTTCCAGTGGTGACAAAAGCAGATGATCTGATGATCTTCTAATCAATGTCCAACTCTATAATTTCGCTAGCTCTAGTTTCTGTTTCAATGGCAACTAGAAGTTACCACACCAAATACAAAAAACAGACCTTTAAAATTTGTGAAATGAGCACCTTCCCTCCAAAAATAATAGTCACAGTAATTAAAGGGAAGGCACTGACATTCACATTAAGATAGCAAGCCTGCACACGTGAGTTGAGATGAATGGGAGTCAAGCTACCACAGCTTTACCACCAATATTCTTAATCTTTTTCTTTCCAAAACAAAGCAAGACTCTACTGATAGATTACTGTGGACATCTTTTTTTTCCAGACATTATGAATGAATACCAGGCAGTAATGGAGGCAATAAAAAAATTAAGCAACTGCCCTTTGCTCATTTTAAGGGATGAGAGAATATCCAGTCTCCTCACGAGGACAACAGCATTAGAGAGTTAGTGCTGAAACATCTGAACGCAACTAGAGAAGTGCATCTTGACTGTTTTGTGTACCACAGATGTACTGTTTAATTAAGCCATCAAAAAAAAAATGAAGGAAAATGGAAAAAAAGGGGATACAAAAGAGAGGGAAACTTCTTCAGGAAGCTAAAGCACTCTTAATAAGTAACAACATGACATTAGTCATTAAGAAACAAGAACTCTAAATAATGCATTCAGAACCTATAGATCTAAACCAGAAGATAACAAAGCCTCATAAATCTGTTTGTTCATTAAGTTAAAAAAAAGCTAGACTTTGTGTTGCTATCATGTCAGCTGGCACCAAACTGTATGCAATTTAGTGCAACTACAAAGTGAAACCCATAGTCTACAATGGCAGGGTTTTTGATCACGCTAATTAACAGCCATTTTGTTTAAAATAAACAGATACGACTCTAATTGCCTTTTTTACATAAGAAAGGGAAGATCTTAAAAGTGAAAGCATGCAAAAGGAAAGATCAGACAGTCGCCTTTCAGACTGATAAGCAAACTCTGTGTGAAATGAGCGCAAATGAAGTTAGAGACACTCTCTGGATTGACAGCAGGGAGACAGCAAAGCAAGAGAAGGAATGGTTTCCAAAGGTGGAAAGGCACAGCCACGGTTCCTTCCAGTGGGAAAACATTGTATGTTAGATCCCTATTTCCTCTAGTCTCCCCATCATCTGAGCATCTGTCTGCAAGGAGTTTCATCTTCTGCAGGGTCAAGTATGCACCGGTGGCATCCGATTCTGTGAAATCTTCAGATCACACAACAAGCCTTGTTAGCGTCTCTATATAGAATCTGACAAGAAAATACAATGTTGTAGAAAAGGAAGAAACAAGGAGAAGGCACTCTGACCTCTATGCTAGCACTTAACCCTGGCACCAGAAGAGGGACTAGACAGTGCTGTACTGCTCAGTTTGCCAGCTTCTGGGATATACAGAAAGACCATTCAGGTCCATGAAAAGTCCCAGTAAATAATGTGCAGGGCAAGTGTTGGGACGCAATCCAGTTCTCTAACTTCAGTGAGCCTGAAATGCAGCCTGGAATTGCAGCGAAGACAACAGGTTTTTTTCATATTTTGCATTAATGTTGTCTACTTTTGTTAGACAAATTCCATTTATTACTTTTCAAATATAGCTTCAAAGTTGCTTTTTAAGTGTATTAAAACATATAACATTGCAGAGTAAGGCCATGAAGCAAATACATTATTCTAGTTATACGAAAAAGTTCCCTTGCCTTTTGCCCCACTAATGAAATTCATAAATCTCCCCCACGCCCCCCAAAAAAACCCCACAAAACACCTAGATGTTTTAGGCTGCAAAGAATATTACCATTCAGAAATGCTTCCCTGCACTTCAGTTCTACAACGTCCCTATACTCTTCTGGATAAGAAGTCCTCCAGTACAGCAAGGTGCAGCACACTCCCTCAGCATCACTAATGCATACATGTAACAGCATGTTCTGACTCATCTATATGGGTTTCCACAGTACTTCAGATATAAGAACAAGGTCCTTATTTTCAGGACACCACACGGACTGCATGTTTTCAGCATAATCAAAATATCATTTAAAGTTCCAGAATCACAGTGAATTGCTCCACTTAGGCACTGCAGGTTTTTAGGCCATCAAGGTAATGGTACAGCAGGAGGCAGAGTTTTTGCAGAAGCTGGTCAAAAACGTGGCAGCAGCTCTCATTGGAACAAGGGTCTGTGAAAAACCTCATAATTTCCCACTGCATCTGATGGATGAACCTCTTCAACTCACCTTTCCTAACGCTACGCGACACAGTTTGTATATTTAAAAAAACTAAAGAAGCCCCACTCGAAAAGGATCTGAAGACTTGCACTGGACACACAATTTTCTCTTGGATGAAACAGAAAGAGAGAGGAGGAGACTGTAACAGGTGTTAGCCACATTAATGAACGCATTGCTGCAAGAAATTTAGATACTACAGTGAGAAAAGTGGCACAGAGCCGACAGCACAGATTACATCTCCTCCACTGTTTGCAGTCCCTCTTCTTGCTGGGACTGCAAGGAGTAAGTGACTCCAGGCACTCTGGGATGCACAGGAAAGCCACGACACTGAGCACACAGATCTGCAGGGTGCAGATGATCTAAAATTCCCATGAGACACCACAGCAGCATTCACACTTAAAGATTTTTCTGTTTTCAGCTGAAACTGCAAAGTAAAAATTATTCTACATAAATTTCTCAGAACTCAGCTTTCCAAAACTAGTTTTAAACAGAACATTTTCAGCCAGCTTTAATGATAACAACATCAGAGAAGAACTTCATCACAAGAGCAATCTCCCTGGCCTTCAAATATTTTGTTAATGTAACTCTGAACATCAGACATATTCCCTATCAAAAACAAGCATCAGTATATACTGTAGTGGAATTTCATTACTACTGAAACAGCACAATGTACTGGGCTGCTGGCTGGGAATCTCAGACTGAATGACTTCAGCTTTCAGATCAGCAGCCAGAAGAGACTACAGCTGGGCTAATTTGATTTAGACGAGGCCATGTTGTTGGTATTCAAACATTAAAACCCCATAGAGTCATAAAACAGCAATGGTGCTGTTGCCTGAAAAAGGACAGGCAGAAAGATGCAGCAGCTTTCCAAGAAGCACAAACCAAGCTTTCCAAAATATGCCTACAAGAATTACGCAGTTGGAAATAAGACGCAAAAAGGAAAGTAAGTCAGAAAACAGCTGGGTATTAGCATTACCCTACTGCTAGCATCGTGTCAGCAACCATACTGGAGAGCAATGAGTGACACATATGTGCAGCTGGTTTATCAGCTTACTACAGCCAAAGTGATACTTTCAAATTCAGGCCATACTTATGTATCAACAGGTTATATACCCAATGTTAAAGGCAGTAATTACTTTAGTACCACTTCTGGTAAAATCTGTCATGATTTCTGTACCAAAAGATTACCCACACAAAGAAATAATAATTTGGCTTGCCTCTGGTCTGTATGAAAATTGTTTCAAACAGCTAAAATTACAACCACAGCTCTTAATTTTCAAAGTAGATATTTGACTTTTGAATCTAGAACCTATTAACTTTTCAATTTGACTTTAGTTTCTCCCGTCTAAATTATGAGGCAAAAAAAAAAATATTTCATCAAGTTTTAGCTCTGCAAAACAAAAAACAGTATTTCATCTTACCTAAAAGAGCAACTTTAGCAAACATAACCGAAGCCCATAAAATAAACACACTAAAAGCACACAAGCTTGCACATTCTCTCCTCTACATCTGTATGTTTGTGTGTCCACCCTTCTCTCTTCTAGGAGATTATTTAAGGGACAACTCTGAGTTAAAATCAGATGTTAAATTCCAACTAACTACTACTATTATCAGCTGCATTGGTAATAAGGCTTTCAGCAACAATTTTATGAAGGACAACACATGACATAAACAATTTGCTTCTAAAGATACGACTACCCTTGTCAACTATCATACTTCTTCCAAAGAAACATATAAATAACCCATCATAACAAGCAAATTCCTCAAAATTAAGTTTGAAAAAAAGTGTGGCAAATCTAGGCATTAAGAAGATTGAAAAAAACCAAAAGTATTTTAATTTGAAGAATTTTGAATTGAAGTCTCAAGTAAGTAGTACACTTTACAGCAATTCTGTGTTAGGAATTTTTGTTAAAATCAAATACATATTTTACCTTACTAAGAAGTATGGCAATAACTGGGAATATCATCACAACATGGTGCTCAAGTGGTTGTTACAGTGTTTTACTGCTAGTCAGGGTCAAAACCACAACAAACACATGTTTGGAACTTTGCAGAAATTTTGTATGCTGGAATTTGGAAGTCCTATAGCATATCACTGAATCTTTCACATTTAATGTTTTCCATTGGAAAAACCTTTGGGTTTAGGTTTCATTCAAGCCCAAAAATAGTAAATCATGTTTTCATTCCAGTACCTAAGTAAGAGGACTTTACTGAATGCACAACAGTAAATGTGATTTTATTAAGTTACATTACACTACACTGTTATCTCTGTCAGGTTTTACATCGTGACTGGAGAGACTGTGCCTATTTCTGTAATGGCCATTTTCATACTGTGCTTGAATAAATCCATCTGGGTGACACACCACTCATGGTACTGTTTTAAAAAGTGGAATAAAACTAAATTAGTGCACTGATTTCTGTCACGAGGAAAACCTATTTTTATATCAGAACTACAGCTGGATACTTATTGAGCCATGATGATCTATAATACGTAAATTGTTAGTGCAGAGAGACAAGTGAAGGAAGAATACCTCCTATCTATCCAGCTTGCATATACTGTATTCCGAACTGATTGAGAGAGAATACCTGAATAATACTATGGCACAAAGCCAAGCCATGCACTGTGGCTAGTTACAGCTTTACAGCAGAGTACAAGTCTGTCCAGATTGGGGAAAAAAAAAAAAAAAAAAAAAAAAAAAGTGAAGTCGTCATCATTGTTGGACTGTGTAAGCATCACACGGTGGTATCACACATGGATCCAGCTAAAGGGGACCCTTCCATAGCTCTGATTATCTTCTTACTAATATAAATACTGCAGGACTGCATTGCCACTTGTCTTAGTGGAAGTTTACGTTATTGCACTGGTGATATTTTCTATCATAAACATGTTTTCTCCAGATACACCATTCAGGCTGTATTTTCCACCAAACATGAGCTTTGGCACAGGACAAAACAAAAGAAGCAGTGAGCTTCAAGTGTACATACTAAACTCTTTCATGACAATAGTGGCAGGATCAGCAACAGAAGCAGCAGGTTTCATTTGCAAACCAAGACATTCAGATAACTGAGTTATGGAAGAAGGAATTTCACTGTAAATCATCTGCTGGAGTTATATTTCGGCTCATAAATATTGCTTAGTGAGCAGGCTTTTTTTAGGAAGGAACAATTCAAAAGCGACTCTTCAGTGAAGCCCTTTGAAGATGAAGATGCTATTCTACACGGGGAGCAGCGTCCCATCAAAACCTCATTCATAAGCTCACATGCAGTATATAAGGAAAAGGAGAAACACATGCCATTCCTGATAGCTGGATTCAGAAAGTATATCACTGAATCAAGCCCAAACTCCATACTTTAAAATAAGTTCAATCATTAGCAATTCCTCCTTAGCCTTTAGTGTTCAGAATTTCTAGTAAGACGCTAACTAGATTCCCCTCCAGCAGTTCCCCTCCATTGAGCTTGCTAAAAAAAGCATCACTATAGCTACTTTTGCTCACAGTGTCCTTTCCACTTAACGGTTCTCTCCAGGAGTTTGAATTACTCAAATATATATATCCTGATTGGCCTCCTGCTTTTCTGGAGATGCAGCTCCTAGTAAGTCCAATCCAGCATGGAATTTTTGCTCTCATCACTCAGCCAAGTGAAAAAAAAAATCTGAAACCAGAATTTCCCCTGTAAGCCATTCTTTTCTGAAGGAAAACAGACATAGAAAAAGAAATCAAAGAGCATAGTCAACAAAGTGCTTTTTGTCAGGAATACATCTTTGGGGCCTCTTCTAGGTGGCTGGGCAAGCATCACAGGTGGCTTCAGGAGATGATACTTACAAATCAAAACTATTTTTTGTGAAGAGTAAGGGATTCAGCTTTGGGGTTGTTTTTTTTTTGTTCATTTCAACCATATAATCTTTTCTTAAATGACAAATATTTATTCCTCTTACTCATATCATTTGGGTTAGAATGCCTAAACATTTTGGCACTTCAGATATTCTTCATATGGATTAAAAAAACTTAAACATGAAAAAGTGAGAAGATTCATATCCTTAGACCACAGCATCATGCAACAAAATTAGCTTTCACAGATTTGCGGGATCTCTGCCTCACATAGGATAACTTCAGTAATATTACAAATACCAAAATAATACATGTCTCTGTCACTGTGCGTATATATATATATATAATATGGACTCACATACATGTATATACTATATACACACAGTTTTCTTACACATTCTTCCATGAGATGTTCACAAACTTCAGAAGATGATTTGCATTTTAAAGATTTATCAAAATAGGCTTAATCACAGTGATCTAAACCTCACCTGAATAGCACTCAAATAAGCAAATTGAAAATTCATTCTTAAAGCACTTCAGCACAATCTCAAAGGTCTCAGGAAAGATCCTTCTAGAGGTCTCAAACTCTCTCTTTCAAAAAGAACCTAAGCATGTAACATAAGAGGACTTTGCAGCATGTAAAGTCACTCATCAGTGTGGACCTTAATTTAGGTTCCATACTTTCAGCATACATGAAGCCATAAAAAAGGTGCATACCTTTTGGTGGCACGCCACATAAACATAAGCATTGCTTTACTATTGCACTTCTGGTCACATGGAAACATTTCTGATATAAATCAGTGAAATTGTACATACTCCTCTTTCTCCTGATCTCATCCCATCCTCACATTAAAAAAGGTTAAATATTTTAACCTAATGAAAATACGGATTAGAATTATATATTCATCTTCCAGGTTGCAGAATTTTCATAGTGTCTCATCACTGAAAATGCAGCCACTTCTAGAGAGGAATCCAGGAGCTGATCAAACAGCACACAACACTGTTACAGCACAGTTCACAGCAAGAAATTAACACATTAGATATAATTTTAAAAATTCACAAACTAACTGAAGTGACTCTATGTCCTCATCTCTAAAAAACCACAAGAGGCTTTAAAAGTAAGTATCTTGAGGAAGATAAAACAGTCGACTTTATCATACATGGCTCTACACCAGCAACTCTACGTGACCTCTGTTTAGCCTCCAAGAGCATTTACATGCACCTAAAAATTTTGGTTCACGTTCTGCCCTTGAATGTGTACATGCAGCTCCCATTTAAGTCAATGGCAGCTGTGTCTGTACAACTAAGGGCAGAATTCAACCTTATGTATGGCTCATTATCAGAGAGATGAAGTCAGCTCTTTTGAAAACTCAGCGAGTTTGAAACCACCCAAGTGTTCCTCCCCAGAAAAAGAAGAGACTCCCCAATAAAAAATGTAAAACTCACATTTTAATAATTTTAGTGGTGCTTCTGCAAGAGAAAAAAAAAATAAAAAAAGAAGGTGCTATGTTCATGCAGTTCATATTGACAAATATCGTACGTAGTGCTGTGCTTTATATATGAATACATATATATGTATGCATGCATGGGTGTACTTTTCTGAGTGGGAGAGGCTGTATTGCAGATGTAGTCAAAATCTCAACTCTGGAATTACTGACGCTCACCAGCTACCTCAGACCCTTTACACTTGCAAGCACCATTTATTGTAGGCAATATTAAAATGCATAGTTTGCAAAAAGAGCATCTTTTTCCTCTTCTCATTAAAAAAAACTAATAAAGAGCTACAGATCTTTCTTCTGGCTTCTCTTTCTCACTGTATTTATTTATTTCCTGTATTTATTTATTTATTTATTACTTTTATAGTTAAGCCAAATGGGATGGTAACCTCTTAGGAGTCGCTCAAGGTCAAACTAAAACTGCAGGGCAAAAATCAGGTGCAGAAAACAGATGTTGCGATACCCTCATGTGAGGGTGTTTTAGCCCAGAGGAGACAGGAACGTTAACCTTTATGTGGTGAAGACAAGATATGCAACTGGCTCCCTCCTTACGCTCCCCCAGCACTAGCGCATATCTTCCACCTTCAAAGCACTGGGCCACAGTATCTCCCTCTGTGGAAAGCTATGCACAGCCCTGCCCAGGAACCTGGAAGGAATGCAACAGGCAGGAGGCCATGGCACTGCACTGCAGCTGGAAAGGGGGTCCCCTAGCAAAGCCCCATCTTCACCAACACAAAACTCTGCAGCTGGGGCTTTGTTCTGTGCCCACCCCCTTGGCTCAGTGCTGGGGAATGCAGGAAGAGGCAGATGATATTTGCCTGTCCAGTGACCTGATGTGACAACCGCTCCTCTGAAAAACCACTTTTCTCCTGCGTGGAGTGGTGCTGCTGCAGGGGGACACTTTGGGATTCTTTCCAATGCTGTTTGGAGAGCACTAGATGTTCGCAGGTTCTACTAAATACTGCTGTGGCCTCTAGATGCTGCCTAAGTCTAAGATCACCTCGTTACTTCTCTTTGAACACAAACCATAGATCACCATAGGGCACATGATGTGCAGTTACTGAATGGCACTGGAGCTTCACTGAAGTCCATGGAACTAGTACAATCCATGCTGGCTATGGGTCTGGCTTTTTTAATTCAGTTATTAGAAAATTATGTTCCAATTGTCAGCATGATGACTACAGTAATGCTAACACACTCTGTTTCTTACAATTGACTAAGTGGTGGCCTGTTGTCTGTAAATTAACATGAGGATGTAGAAATAACACCCCTTTGGAGCATACTGCAAGTTTCGAACGAATTTTAAAGGGTTTCCACTTACACCAGGTAATCGGTATATTTATTTCTCTGTCAGCAGGTGCTTAGGAGGACCCCATATTCAATTGAGACTTATTAGAAGGCATGTTCTTGATCTCCAGCCTGAGTATTGCATTTCTCTGATATGTAATCCCCATAGCAAATTTTTAGTAACTCAAAACCAAAGTTTAGATAACTGCAAAAATTGACATTGAGCCCAGAGTTTTTGTGCTCAACATCCGTACCTTAAATGGGGTTCTTGGAGGGGTCTGTACAGGTACTTAAACAAGATTTTCAAGTCCTCTCTATGCTTAAGAGCTCCTATTGTGCACATCAGTCTACCTACTTGGGATGCTGAAACATCGACAAATTAAAACATAGTTTTCAAATCTAGCCTCGCTGCAGAAGCCAGATTTGTTCCAAAGAGGCCAGACCTAAGAACCGCAAGTATCAGCCAAGGAGACCTGAATGCCTTCAATTCATATGCTGTTCACACATGCTGACAAAGTTTGTATCTCATCAGCACATAAAAATTGTACCAATTTAACTGTATCAATATAGGTAAAGCTACCCAGATCCATTCCAGTATGCCCACTCATCTATTGCTCACCTCTTTGTAAGTACAGACGTGGCTCTACTCACACAACTGTCTTCAAACTAGCGTACCATTTCTGCAAGTTCTGTATGTACAACCCTCCGCAGCGCCACAGGTACACGCACCCCAAGTTCAGGATGATGGCACTTTCCTTAGGACTTGTGTGGCATAACCCCACCAGTGAGATGCCCCATCCGCATCCAGAACTGAGATACAAAACAGAAAGCACGTATGCCTTCTGCAAGGTTGTGTTAACGGGTAAGGAGTCAGAGTGAATTTGTACCCGGGACATTTCAGTGCCTTCCCCTCTGTTTCTTCCTTGAAAAGAGGTGGTTTCTCTTCTGCTCCTTAATGACACCTTTTTCTGGCTTTAAGTCCATCGGTCTTCTCCCACTATGCCCCTTTAGTTATTTCTTGAAACAAGGACACACATTTCCAGTAAGGCCAAAGTAGAGAAGAAGCACGTGTGAGCCCTGCTCATGCACTTCAACTTCCCGTTTCGGTACAGATTCTGCACGGCTATTCTGGGACCGCTGGAGCCGCGCAGCAGAAGAGCATCAAACGTTCAGGGGAATCCCCTTCTGTCACTTTTATTATTCTGGCAAAAAAATTAGTGATGATGTGCCTTCCTAGGCACGGTACTGGGCAGCAGGGTGTTTAAGTAAAGGCAGGAAATGAGTAATAGATTTCCTCTGCATTCAAACTGGGGTGAGGCTGCTGGTTGCGAGAGCTTCAGCCTCTCAATATTTCAACTTCGTGCTAAATGGGGAAGACTAACAATCCCTACTACTTTCATAATTTTTTCATGCTTCAAGTCCAAAAATATTAACTACCTGTGAGCCTCATCTTGTACCTCTGTAAGGAACATCCTGATCTCACCAGCCGGGAAACCAACGCCTAGAAAGGTCTACAGAGATACATGGAGAGGGCAAAAAGCCACCATTCCCTCACCTGGCACCAACTCCTTTTCCCTTTCATTTCCCACTATTATCAGAACCAGTTCTGTTCCCTCCATGGTAGAAATGATGGGATTTTTATATATAAATACATATAATTTCTTCAGAACAGGTCCAGATGCCCTTGCTAGAAAATCCCCACACAGCCACCTGTGCTTTGTATACATTAGGCCTCCTCCTACCATTACTCACACCAACAAAGCTACACAACTGTTAATAAAGTTTTAGTGAGGGAAGATGTTTTTGCAGGCAAAGCAGCTGTTAGCTCACAGCACCAGCTCTTGTTCAAGACTCCTCTTTACCTGGATGAGAGCAGCCCAGTTTCTGTCTGTGTTTAATTTTCCAGGAATATTGACAATGATGGCTTTTTGCCTATCAGGGCTGAAGAGCCACACCAGCCAACTCGTCTGTGCAGAGAATCAAGCAAAAGGAAAGAATTAAAGGTAAAGAAGCCATCAACAAAAACAGACCGCGCAACTTAATAACGCACTAAGGAGAATCAGACGGACAGGAGAACTAATTTGCAAACAAATCTGGAGAAAAATGAACTCGTTTCCATTTCAGAGGAATCTGAAATGTTTACTGAACTAGTATCTTAATTCCGTTTCAGCGATGAGTACTTAAAAACAAAACGTAATAAAATTCTACAGTAGAGCAACAGTTAATTTTGACAGCATGGATTTTCTACTGTGACTCAAACTGATACACATTCCCTGAGATGACACTTTCCTACACTGAAATGTGACTGTGACAGCTTTGCACTTCTGTCTTTTGGGGGTCCTCACTGCTTATCTCCACGCTATTGGTGACCACCTTTATGATTTGACACCACACTTCCAAGTCAGGCAATGAGACTAAGTAATATTACCGTCATGTTATTTATTCCCAATTTTGTCATTTAGAAAAAACCAATGCAAAATACAGAACTTGGGAAACATATTAGGCCAATTAACATTTTGATTGACTTCCTCTCAGAAGAGCAGTCTCACTTTCGAACCTATATAGCCAAGGTGGCACTGCCATTTTCTGCCCTCATTATGTTTTATTCTCTGTTGGCACAACCAAATTGGGTCTGACTTGCCCCATTTTCCTCAGAAGGTCATCTCATGCTGGAGAACTGAGCTCCAACTTCTCCTAAGTGTTTGTACTGGATATGCTTTCCTGCCACTGACTTCCCTTTCCTCAAACTCAAAATTTTAAAACACTTCCAGTAATTCTACTAAACGAGCATCACCAACTTTCAGCTTCTTCCCATCATCAGGAAACCTCCTGAAGCCTCTCAACTAACCTAAATCTCCTCTTAACCCACGAGCTTCCAACTTACCCTCTTGCTTCTGCTATCCCCAAACCCTCACTCACTCCCAATACACCAAGTGACATGGTGAATCTCTGTAGGTCACGGGAGATTATGTGCTCCAACTACCCTTGCTGTTTTCCATATAGTAGTTTTGGTTACTTCCTTTTGTAGCCATCTTAGAAGGTGAATAAACAAAGAGAAAGGTCACCCACATTAATATACCTTTTTTATTTTTCTTACATTAAGTATTCAGTCTCTTTAAATAAGAAAATATAGGCATGTATGCTGTCTCCCATTCACAGCAATGCAGGCTGTGAACACGGTCACTGTGCAGGGCACAGTGCCACGCCAAGGCAAGTATATGTCTTCTGGTGGCAAGAGGCATGAGAGGGAGATTGCTGCCGGACAACCAAGAGGAAGGGCACATCCATCCCCACATGCACGTGCCAACACATGTTGGGACTCCAGTAAATTTAAAAGCTGTTGTTGTGTACACATTTTGCTCTGCTCTGAATGACTGCAATGTGCAGAAGCAATGGAGAACCAGGCCTGCCCAGGAGTCCATTTATAAAGTTTCACTATCTGCTCCTTGGCCAATACCACAAGCGGGTGATCTGTTTTCCCCAGCAAAAGAGACTTTCCATTCAGGTCCTGTCTCCCTCTTGCCCTCTCTTTCAGCTTTGCGTATGCTTGCTGCATCATTACAGCTCAGAAAACTCATAAGACTCCACCGCTGAGGCTCTCTTATCAGTTTTTTGTCTGATTCACAGAAACTGCCCATACACACATGGTTTTTCTTTTTCCTTAGTCTTTCTGCTATCTCTGCTTGGTTTTACATACACAGACATTCAGATACTTCTGAGGAAAACCTGTTCTTCCACTGGCAATGCGCTGTCTTGCGCCAGCTTTCTTCAGTTTTGACTTTAGTGGATCCTGCTGCTCTAGGTCAGTTCAGAGGTGGAGCTGCCAGCGTGCCATCTCCTACGGTTCTTTAAAGAGATACCTGCTCCCCAAGCTGATGAACAAAAGCAGACATCTTTTTGATTTATAGATGAAAATTCTGAAAAATTTCTAAATGTTTCTATTATACTTGCACCCAAGGTTTCTTAATTTCTTACTGATGAAGGAAAACTTATTTTAGTATGCAAGACTTTAGCTCTGCTTAAAACTTGCATAAACTTTTCATAAAACAAAAAAAGACCTGTTTTTACCTAAGTTATTGCTACCCAGCATTACCATCTAAAACTGAGGGTTTAAAATAACTTAATAGTGACCTACAAGAAAAGCAGAAATTTCAAATTTTGAAGTAAGATTACAGAGATGGAAATCTGCATTTAATTAAGACATTCAAATGCAAAAATATTGTGTGCTGTATAAAAACTAATTCCTAAGAACAAGAACTCATGACTCAGAGACCATGAACAGGGTCACAACTGTTTATGTGCCTTGTGTTGTCCAAGCAAGAATAGAACCATAGAATAAACCATGAAATATCTGACACCAACCCCAATTTCACTAAGTAACAAAATACCGGTTGACATCAGCTACATGGGATGAGGATCGTGACACAGTATGTCACTAAAAAACAACAGACCAACACAGAAGCACTGACCTAATGCAGTAGTGGGGTGCTAGTAAGAGCACTGAAATTATGTCCCCTGCTCAGGTAACGGCAGTATACCTTCCCTGTAGCTTGGATGTACTTAGACCATGGACAGGCTATTCTATAACCATGTCCCTCTCCATATAGACCACAGTGGGGAAAGAGAAAGGGACACTGGGGAGGAGTGAGTGTAAGGATCATTTTAATTTTCCCTCGTATTTTTCTTGTAAAAAAAAAAAAAAAAATTTGCATAGACTTGTCTCTACTTCAAAGAGCTCATTTGAAAATCCACATCTAAAACCCATTTAAAAAGAAAGTTAGAAATTACCAGCGAAGCAGAAATCCTCAGTCTCACCACCATGCTGGTGTCATTTCCCGGTTTGTACTGCTGACCCAGGTCTTTTTTTTTCTTTTTTTTTTCCTTCCCTCTTCTCACATTGTGAGCGCTTGACTGTGGCGGCTAGTCAATAATATCCTCAAGGCTCCCAGTGTTGTTCTATAAAAGGATGAACAATTGAAGGAGATAAACCAGCAAAACCTGCCTCAGGGGTTCTGGAAGAGCCAGTAAAACAGGTACCCCATTTTAACTGATTAATTTTGAGTAAAATTAAAAAAAAAAAGAAGTGATCGAGTATTCACTAGAAGGAATTTTCAGTTTCCAGTCTTGTCTACTAAAAAAACACAAACGGGGCTCCCTAAACTGGGAACCAGGCACACACAGTTGTAATGTCTGAAGAAAAATCACTCAAAAAAACCTTTTAAGGGTAAATTCCCTGCTGAGGCTAAAGACCAGCATAAAAAAGCACACCAAACTTTTGTGACTTCTTACCACAAGTCTAGCAATATTGAGTCTTTTTTCTTGAGTCCTTAGTTTCTGGAGCCACATGATTGCATAGGAGTATCAGTTTCCATTAAAAGAAACAAAATTGCTGATGACCTGTAAGTGTCTGCAGGATTTCACCTGTAATGTTCACATGAAATTTAAGTAATATGGGCCTCATGCTGTCCCCTTAGAAGTACAATGACCTGAAAGTTTAGGTATCACTAACTGCTGTTTTTCAAAGGTACTTTCTTAAGTTCCACTAACTTCTACATTGTTGTATTTTCCTTTTTTCTCTGGTTAACTACAGAATTGCAAGCAGCCAGAAACATTAGTAATTCCTAAAAATAGCCACCCTATCCTCCTTTCCAAATTTAGAAATATATGGCAATTCTCAGGAAAATGGAGAATTAAAGCATTCGCTAAAAAAAAGTGAAGTGTCGTATTTTTGCCTTTTTAGTCGGCTTTTTTTTTTTTTCCCTCTCAACTCCCCTTTTAATCTTCGTATCCCCTAATACTCATTTCCTCACTCCTATTTTTACTCTGGGGAGTCACCATTACTCACATCATCCAACGCTTTTCAGTTTTCCCTCATTTTCAGTTCATTCATCCCTTGCTTCCTTCCACTTCAAGCTCCTTCTCCCCAGCTCAGCTTTTCCCAAATAAAACTGCCTCAGAGCAGCACACATCTCCATTTCTATTTAAGTCCCACTTCAATGATCATAAAAGGGCATAAACATATAGCTGGGGAAAAAAAATAAAACTATTACAGCTGATTTAAAAAAAAATGATTACTAATTCATATATAAAATAAAGTCAGACACAGTTGGAACTCTGATGCAAAAGAAGAAACAAACACTTCTGGAGACGCAAAAGGGCTATTTCAACTTAAAATATTTCAATTTTTCATTTCCAGAGGGTTTGCTTAAAAATTCTTTCCTTAAACACACCCTTAGAAAAGTTCTGAAGGATTTATGATCCTAAACACAAAATAAAGTTTTCATTTTTGGTTCTGTAAAATAACTTCTGTTCAGCTGAAACAAAAGATCTTCCCAGCATCCAAAAAAAAAAAACCCTTCTCCAAAATATTTTTGTTTGACATGAAACAACCATAATCCTCAAACCAATCAGCAAATTGAAAAATCTGCCTTTGTGTAAAGTGTTCTGGATCCCTTTGGGATTAAGAGCACTATATCAGCCCTAGAAATAATTAACCAATATTTAAGGAACGCCAAATGAACCTCTGCATTATGCATTAGATCTTCCTACCTTTCAAACACTATTAATGTTAACAGAACTGTATCTGTGACTCCAACAGATGACAAATCACTGTCCTTCTTCTAAGTATTTCCTTGCCACTGTGCCAGCCGTTGATCTACTATCTTCCCACCACCAACACGCTCACCCTTCTTCCAGGCATTTATTGCTTGTGTGACAGTGATATCTCTTCCATCATCCCCCTGACAAAACTTTACCCAGCTCCCCGGAAGCATTTCCTGCATGGAGGAGAGCTGGTGCAGCCCTACTCATCGTTTTTCTCCTCTCCTCCAACACCAGCACACTGGAGACTACCCTTTCATTCCTCCACATTGCCTGAGCATAGGGCTGAGATTGGCAGCTGGCCAAGCCACGGCCTGAGCATCCATAGCAGCAACCCTGGTGTTCCCACCCTCATACAACCAGTGATGCACCTTCAGGTTTTTCAATGAGTTTGTGCTTTGGCAGCTAGCTTGCTAACAACGCAGCCTGGAAACCTTAACTGAAATAAAAATCAGCACAGAGAAGAGACCTGGCCCTTCATTTCCCTGAACAGAAGTCAACATGCCAACATCCATACCTCCTACCTTTACTGATGTAAATTGAAATAATTTCACTTTTAATTTCCAGTCTCTTTTCTCACTTTACATGCTACCAAAGCTCAGTCAAACAAAAGGCATACTTACCAGCACCAGCTCTTAACTGTTTGTCCCTTTGACTCCCTTGCAGCAGACCTGTCTGTTGATGCTTGTTAACTATCCCCTCCTTCCCTCACAGACACCCACCATCCAGTCCACTTTGAGCAGATGAGTACAAAATGTTGTCCCTGAACAGAAGGAAATTTACTGTATAGACAGTAATTATCGGTGAATAGCAGCAATCCCACAGAGGGCAAAGAAATCTCTGCTACAAAATCAAAGCATGAAAGTGCAGTCTTTTGTGTAAAAGGGACAGGGAAAAGTAACATTTCTAATTGAAAATTAAAGCAAGAAGCACGATACTAGTAAAGTATATTTATTGTGTTAACGTACCATTTGTCTTCTGGGCAAGTTACTAAAGGTCATTTGTTCTTCATGGCAAGTGTTGAAAATAGTTTACGTTGTGGGTCTAACTTAAAGGAACAATGTCAAAACCCTCAGGCCCAAAATGACCTTTTTATGCCAACACAGAGATCTAAATCTCTTACTGAGGATAGTGGTGATGTTTGCATTTCACTCTCTCCCCCTCCCTTCTCCTTTTAACCCCCTTCCCTTTTGCATGAAATACCTCACCACAGAAGACAGCACGGACTACAAAGATAATGTGCCCACTCCACACCTCATGCTGCTCATCCCTTGCTCTGCCCATCCTGGCAGACACCCAAGACAAGCCGCTTGCTGATGTGCCTGTTTCTTTCCAACCAAGTGAAAGGTAATGCACTTGTGAGAGAGAGGAGAGGGAGAGGAAGGCATCAGACCTACCCTCACCTCCCAAGAGAAAAGGAGAACATGCTGCCACGTGCTCGAGAAGGCAGGACATGGCGACGTGGTCTGTTCTTGTTTCAAAAACCTACAACGATGCTGTTCTCCTGCCTTAATAGAGCCTCTTGGGGTCACATCTACCTGCTCCTCTCAGAAGGTCCTGACTGTAACGGGGGAGGATCAGTTTTGCTAAGGTGCTGCCAATGAAATAAAAAAATACATACATGTATGACAGACAGACAGAGAGGTAGACAGACATATAGATGGTTTTGAATATGAAGTTCAAGGCTCTGAATAGTTGCAGACTGGTAAATCACCTGGAGCCTCACACAATAATTTAAAACACAGCCCATCTTTACTAGTGCATAGATGCTCTCTCTTAAGTGTTAGTGTAAGATCAACATGGTGGCCTTGTCCTCCTGCTCGGTGCTGTCACAGTATCCTCAAGTCTCTTTAGTCTGAGCATACTGTGAGCTCCTGCAGATGTGGGACACAAAAAGACACTAAACAGCATTTTAGAAGAAGGAACTATGATATAAGCACTGTGGAACCATAAACACCTTTTCACTGGCAAGGAGACAATCCTGCTGCCTCACCGGGTGAGGCTACATTGCCGCCATGCTCTTCTGCGAGTGAAGAGAGTCCTTCTCTCTCCATAGCCATCATTCTCACGCTTCTGAGCCACACTGTGATCTCTGACGATACATCACATACATGAGACATATGAGAGCACAGGCAATGTCATGTTCTCATACCCCACGCATCCCCCACAGGGCTCCAAGTAGAAGATGCGCCTTTTCCAGGTTGAATCCTGAAAGGTGAACACCTCCCGTGAACTAACGCTGAGCAGGCTTAGCATAACCTTTAGAAGGCGCTCAGCACTTGGCAGGATTTAAATGCAAAAGCCTCAAAAAGGCAAAGCTCATTTTCCTGAATTCCCAGCTCTGGCTGCCATTTGTGACAGACTTCACACATTTATGTGCTGCCCTGTCACATTTGGGTGGCAAAAAAATGGCAAAGTATAGATGCCGTGACAAGTAGATGAGACATGTTTTTCCTCTTTAGTGTTCTTAGGCTCAGATTTCCCTTCAACACATAAAGGAAGAGAAAAAACCCTTGGGGCAGACAGAAACAGTTTAAGAGTTTAGTTACTTGGTAATTGTGAAAAGGAATTGAAAGAATTAAAAATTAAAACATTATGAAATATAAAGCATCCTTGGCCTTTCTGAAATTCTAAGTGGAGACTTTCCTATGTGTAGACTAACGTAATAAATAAAAATATGCACAGGCATATATTCTAATACATGTTCTTATACACAGACCTTAGGACTGAATTTCTATATTAGATGCATGAACTACATTAACAGGTTTCCTGGATACCTCTTCTCTCTTTCAGTTGGTTGGAAAGACTTGTTGAGAAAAACATCGTAACAATTCAGACAAGATTATGGTTCCTGATCACAGTTCCTACCAAAACCAATACTTATTTTCCTTAACATAAGGATCCAAGAGCACACTAGTTATCTGGTTGCCTCTTGGAAGACAATGGGAAATCCAACTATATGTAATGCTAGCCACGCACTTCAAAAAACAAAAAAACAAAAAAGGTGCTATGGCTGAGGATGGGAGATTTAAGCAGGATACCATATCCGTATCAAGTCCTAAATAGTTTTGATTCTTGTTTTGATTTTGCACTTGACCATGGGTATTAATGTTACCAGAGAAATACTCATCTCACAGATGGAAAATCTCCCAGGGCTCCCACAAAGCCTCTGCAACAGCAGTCATCATCAGAATTTTCAGGGTTCACTAGTTGGGTCACAAATGTATGAAATATTGCCCCACAAAATACATATAAATAAATAAACCTACAGTTAGATTTACCCCCTCATACAGACTGTTTGTTTCCTTTTTGCAAAGAGTATATTCACTTTTATTAGACAAAAGCAAGTATTGACACACAATATTTCAAATAGAGTTACCACTTGGGTGGTATCCCCTTGACTCAGACGTGTCACAGGATTTCCTTTAATGGGCAAATTACAGACTTCAGTAAATTCTGTCCTACACAGCTGTAGTTAACACCAAGTATCTAACAATAACTCTGACCTTAATCAAGCTTTAGTATGGAAATTTTATTTCACCTTAATCTCCTGTGTCTGTTTCAAAGCAGAATGTCCAAGTCAAATCCAAGGGCTGAAAATAGGTTATTTTAAATTCTGAGATATTGAATATTCTAGCTGAAATCCTGGCTCCTTTGAACCCCACAGCAAATATCCCATTCACTTCAATATTGCCAAGATTTTTACCATGGAGAATAGCCTGGAATTCAGTTTGTAAAGGTGAAGCAATAAAGAGTCTGAATCAACTCCCACTGAAGTCCATGGACAGACTCCTATTCATAGCAATGGAGTGGATCAGACTCTAAGCCTGTCTTGGCAGAGCTAGGAGCCATACCCTCACAGATAGTGAAAGAATTGTTGTAAACGCCAGACAGAATTAGGAAGTACAAGAACACCCAGTACTTTATACAGTGTTTTACAAGAAGTTCAAAGCTCTAAACCGGACATAAAGTTAAACAAATTGCAATTAGATTAAGAATCAGTCATTTCAATGTATTAAAAACCCAAGCTAAGTTCTCCTGTAATGTCTGAAGTAGGCAGAGCAGAATAACAATTTACTTAAATGTAAAAGTAAACCTGTAAGAGAGAGAGACAAAGACAGAAAATAGAACAATCTCAAGGGGGGGAAAAAAATGAACTGGAAATTAAAGAAGCAACTCTAGCTTTCAGTGATGGCTGTACAATTTCATCTATGTTTTTCTCTTTCAGTGCATCATTATTCACTACAATGTACATGCAAGCCAAAAAATGCTCACGACTGGATTAGAAAGAGCAATTCATAATTGACATTGCCATGAAAAATGTTTGCAACACAGAATTAGGTTTCCACCCTTGGCCTGTTAATTTAATCTAAAACACAGAAACAGCTATCAAGAATATTTCACATAGACAGGATTTGCTTGCACGGGTTTCCTTGTGGCAAGGTAGACTCTGCTGTTGTGTTATTTTGTGGGACCTGCCCTTTCATGACATCAGTAGGACTGCATTCAAACCTGACCAAGCAAGTAGCCACATGCTTGGAATTTGTTCATTACTTTTTATCCTACTCTCCATAACAAGTTAATTGCTTTGAAACAGTGCATTATAGACACCAATGGCTACAGTATGCAGTTGACACATGATAGCAATGAAATGAAAGGAAAAAAGACACATGGTAGGAGGATGGTTCGAAGAAAGGCAGAGGTGCAAAACACTATGAGTACCAAGTCTATCATTTGTGTCTTATTAGGACATACACGATCCCTTTGAAGATCTCACATGTATGGGCAAAGAATACCTCTTCCAGAGCATGCTGTAAACAGCAAGTAAACTCTTCCAGCTGGGATCAGTGTGCTGCTTAAAGACCACAGAGGGAACATAAACTCAAAGCAGCCTGCAGGATGGGGAAAGCAGCGATCCCACTCACTTCGCCTGCACTGAACAGCAGTATGATCCACGCAGAGGCCTCTGCAGAAAGACCGGTGAAAGGCGATCGCATCTGATGTGAAGGCAGAGCAAAGATGTAGTACAAAAGAATTTTTCAGGGCTAGTGGTATAGGTGGCGGTTAGGCTGTTAGTCCTCACATCAGCTTGGAAACTACTCATAGAATCATAGACTATCTCAAGTTGGAAGGGACCCAAAGGATTATCAAGTCCAACTCCCTGCTCCTTGCAGGACTACCTAAAACTAAATCATATGACTAAGAGCATTGTCCAGACACTCCTTGAACTCTTGAAGGCTTGGTGCTGTGACCACTTCCCTGAGAAGCCTGTTCCATTGACCGACCGCCCTCTCAGTGAAGAACCTCCCCTGACACACTGCAACAAAAGAGGAGGCTGTGAACACAATCTAGAGGTTTGTTTCATGTTTCATCCTTTTGGCTGGTAGCTTGGTTTCCAGTTTTGTAATCAAGAATGTTACCTGTTGCTCAATTAGATTTAAAGGACATGTTCTTCCTGTTAAGCTCATCCAACATTTTAAAGTGAGCATTGGTCAAGCTGATAATTGGTATACATTCACTTTCCTTAGAGGTGCACACAGAAGCAACACTAGGCAAAACTTTTGAGAGCCTGAAGCTCTCTACCAGTGTAGAATCCCAGGAACTCAATACATCATCCACTCAGCTGAGAAATTCAAACTAATGCCCAGCACTATCAAGCACCACAACATATAAAGAAGCCTCCTCTGGCATGCTTTCCTCAGCTGCCCTGATTAAGGCAAGAGACAACTTTGTACCTCAATTCTCCATGTTCACTCCCTAGGGGAAGAGGGACGCAAGCCCAATTTCCCATGAAGGAGATGATAGTACACACTGGTACCCAGAGTGAGACAGATGTAGGCAGCCAAGAATCCCATCTGAAGAATCCACTAAAGGACAAAAAATGAAAACTGTACAACTCCATAAAAGGAATGTACCACACTAACAAAGTCAACCAGAAAGGGCATAGGGGAAATTTAGACAGCTAAAAAGGAATCTGAAAAGTACATGTTTGGAGAGGTTAAAAAAGGAAAGAAAAAGGATAAGCCAGTCTTCAATTAGAGTTAAATATTGAAAACATTTCCTTTTCCCAGTGACAAAACATTTTTCAAGAAACATGTTAGTCTAACAATTTTGAATTTTAAAATGACATGAGGAAAAAGGTAAACTTAATTCAGAATGTAAGCAAGATTTTAAATTATGATTATTTGAAATTCCAACCTCTGGACCTGAGAGAGAGTCCAAATGCATTTTGTGTTCATTTTTTAGAACGCTGATATCCAGCGAAGGCCAGGAAGGGTACTGTCTCATCTGCTAAGTGCACTTGGCAAAAACAAATGAAGACACATAAAAGAAAACACAAAACTCCTCCCCATGCATAATGGAGTGGAAACGGTGAAGGAATAAGTTGTTTACTTGGGGACCTGCAACTTTTGAGCAGCGATCTCGCAGCTGTTGTACTCACTGCTTATATTTGAGACTAACCTCTACTGTGGAAGTGGTGGATCGCATATGGGGCTCATCACTTGACTTCTAGGCTGGGGATTTCCAGGCATTCAGCCTGTGGCACCATTCATCTGCCTTCGAGGTAAATGAGAGCTTTAGTATTTAATTGCATAGCAGTGGAAAGAAATCATGAGCACTTTTAAATCACCACCCCCTACTATAAAACAAGACCAGAAACAGCCTCAGATAACTGCCCTAAAAAATTGCAGAAAAAAGATGTCTGCATAAAACCAACCAGAGGGACCGGTCCAGGTTAGGACCATTTATTTGCTGAAATGGATATCCAGTCTGTCTTCAACAGCTCTGGGAGGACATTTCTCTAAACCTTCCAGACTTCCAGCACTATCTACAGGGATCTTATTACCAGATATGGACGGGAGAAATGCAAATGTTGAAAAAATATGAAATACAATAGAAAGGAAATAAATGTGAGCTGTGTAGGTTCTCCCCATATGTAGTCACTACACAG
This sequence comes from Pterocles gutturalis, assembly GCF_000699245.1. Taxonomy (NCBI): domain Eukaryota; kingdom Metazoa; phylum Chordata; class Aves; order Pterocliformes; family Pteroclidae; genus Pterocles; species Pterocles gutturalis. The sequence goes on from NW_010126691.1 coordinate 117,035, forward strand.
TATTTAGGTTTGAAATAGACCAAATTACTGGCTATCTGGACATACTGACTGAGCATCTGCTGAACAACCAATGATAGATCAGGAAGAAATATTTATCTAAAAGATACTGATTTTATATTGTATTGGCCAACTTTGCTGCTTTTACACATAGGGAAGGGAAAAGGGAAGAGGAGGACTGTGTTTTAGATGAGCATCCCATCACACAGAATTGTTTTATTAGGTCAAAGCCAAAAGGAAATGTGAATAGTTTCCATCATTGATACCCATTATGTATCTTTTTCAGCCATACATATTTTCTTTCATCAGTCCTATTTTCAAAATATACTTTTGCTGTAACTAATGGGGGCAGAATGTCTTCTTAATTAATTAGGGGTAAGAAAGTAAATTTTAGGATGATGTTATCAAAAGCAGTCACAGCCGATTTAGTTTTGCTGGTATGGAAGTCAATGGAGATTTCAACACTGAGTGCAGACACAGTGGAATTCAATTAATGGCAAAGACTTTTGAACACTACACAAAATACATTCAATAGCACCCACCCTCCTTTGTAGGCAGTCTTACAGCAGTTAGCAGAGCTAACAGCAGAGTATGGTGCTACTCAGTCTGTATTTTGGGAGCACAGCCTGGCCCTGAGTAAATAATACTAAACAATAATTCTTGGTTAAGAATTCATTATACAGAAGGTTCCAAATAAAAAAGGGAAAAGAAAGAAGTCTCTAAAACATAGCCATTTACAGTTGTGCACCATTAAAATCACACCTCGTAAAACTGCATGAGTTAAAGAAAATAATAATAATAATCTGAATTAAACTAAATAAAATTTGTCAGAATGGAAAGAAAACAAATCCAAAGCCTTGACAGCAACATAAAACCAGAATTCTGCCCATTCCCTTCATAATGGCTTTTCTATTGAGCTTCATTCTGACCTTTTATTACTTTCCCAACACTGAAGAATATTGCTTTTCAAAAGTCGTCATGTCTTTGCTACCCCTGCCATTATTCCCGCTCCTGTTGTTAAGAGCTGTTAGCTACTGTTGTTCCAAGGTGCACAGTAGTGCTGTACCTTAAAAAAGAGGCAAGAACATAAGTCCTTTTTGAGGGAAAAAAAAAATTTTGAAGTGTTTCCCACTCTGCCTCCTAGAGACCAAAGCCACATTTTGGTACAAAATTAAATAATAAAGTAACTAAATGAATAAATAATAGTTTAATAAATATGCTGGGAGATTGAAAAGCATGAAATCAATTTCCTGCTGGAAGGGAGGCAAAAAAGACACTTTTATATGACTTGACTGAACTTAAATAGACATTGTCCTGATCCTGTAATTGTTCCATGCTCAGAACATGTATTGAATTCAATGGGAGCTCCAAAACCAGATCAATTAGAGGATCAGAATTGTTTGGGAAAGGCCGCCCATCACTTGGAGAAAACAAAACAGGCACACATTGAAAAAGAATGTAAGCCCATAACTAGTCTACAAGTTTAAACAAAAGAGGCTATGCAAATCCTACAGCCCATAAAGAAGCCCACAGGCACACACAATCCTAATGATGCCTCTTAAAACTGGGTCTTGCTCACAGTGAAGAAAGGCTCTGTCACTAACTTCAATGCAAGCATGAACTTTAATTTGAGTATGACCAGGCTTC